>NC_034591.1:2111379-2164007 GCF_900095145.1 Mus pahari
AAAATATTGTGGGTCTTATTACAGATCCTTTCTGCATAGGAAAAAAAGTGTCAATGTGCTGCCAGTAGATATGAAGGCTAGCAATCCTAACCCAAATAGGCAGGGAATGCAGGGTTTGATTAGCATCAAAGAACCATCAGAAGCAGCTGCTTAACCAACCAAGGTAGAGTCAGGGGAAAGGAGTCCATGAAACAAGGAAAACAAGGACAAAGGTAGAAGAATAGATATATTCACTGATGTGTACTTCCAGAAAATGCTCAAAGCTTAAAGACTGACATCCATCCAATCATCATGATTACTGGAGTGGTGGAAACTTTTAGAATTAAATATCCTCCAAGAATTCTGAACTGTTGATCTAGTTCATTATTCTTGGGACCAAGCATCATTCATTTCTGAATACATTCAGGAAATGAAGGAGCACACGGTTTAGGTAGTTCATATAACTTTTTAAGGAGTCATTAGTGAACTTTTTAAGGAGTCATTGAATGCAATTCAAAAGGCTTAATTTAACCATTATGGCTGTCTCTCGTGTTCCTACTGATGGATAGAACTGGTTCATCAAAGTTCCTTTCCCTCCTTCCTTTCTTCCTTTTTCTTTTCCTTTCTTTCCTTATCTTTGTCGTTGTTGTTGTTGTTGTTGTTGTTGTTGTTGCTTGTTTGTCTTGTGATAAAGAGAACCTTGAAACCAGAGAGGGGAGGAAGATGGAGGGTTGCAGAAGCTAGTGCAGTTAGCCTCCTATCAAAGGAGGCCTCCCCTCCTTCCCCACCCCTACTCGTCTTCCTGCCAGCGCTCCATCAGGAGCCCACTCCTTATGTGGATTCTTTTTACATTTTCAGAAATCACTCTTTGCTGACACACACCTCCAAGTATATCCAGAAATAAGAACTACCTTTGTCTAATGACTTTATAGTCAGTCCTGAGTATTTTTCATCCTGTATTTGAAGAATCCCAGTGACCGAAGTAAAATGATACTTGGAGATAGCTAGACATAGACACAAAGAAGCTGTAAAAGCATCTAAGTGACATTACGTATAAATTATCTCAGAATAGGTTTGAAAGTAATAAATCGCCCAAATCAAAGTATACATTAAGGCCTAGAAATATTCATACTCTATCCTATTAAAATGTATTTAAAGATTAAAATTTGCCTTATTAGTCCTGATTTTCACTGTTAACATAATTTATCTGAGAGAAATTTATATGAGAAAATAGCTACCACTATTTCTAACAAAGATACAATGTGTTTAATCATATCCTTTAATGTCCTATTTGTGTGTGTGTGTGTGTGTGTGTGTGAGAGAGAGAGAGAGAGAGAGAGAGAGAGAGGTGAGAGAGAGTTTCGCCATGAGCTAAGAGTCTTCAATTATGAATGTCATCAGCTTCAGTGTTTCATGTTACATCCATCCAAATGAAGCTTCAGTAGCCAGTCTTATAACTGAACTCTGAACATGGATACGAAAGTGGTCCTACCTACAAGAACTAAAGCCTTAAGCCTTTAATCGGTGGAGACAAGTCCTATTAGTAGCAATTAAATTAAAAACTGGAGCTCTCCTATCAACTACATCCTGGGTTTCCTTTCAGGATGCATGGCATTTTGACCTCATTCACATGCCTGTTCCAATCCAGTCCTTACAGGTCAGAGGAGGCATCTACAAAATAATCAGTGATGATGTCATCATACATCCGCTAACTGCAGTGACTTACTACTGGTAACTTTAAAATGGAAATAAAGTACTGTATATACAGCAATGACTTCGATTGATGGACTCACTTTATTTTAATGTTAATCTTTCCCTGTCCTACTCTAAGAGTCATTATTATCCCTATGTAACACATGGAAAGGGACCTAGAGATGGCATGAGAAAGCATCCAAGATCATCACACCTGCTCCAGTCTTAGGCTGAGATACTTTCAGTTTCCAAAAAGAGTTTTGAATAAGCCATCTTTGTGGCATGAGGCATGTCATTCCCGTAAGTGAAGTGCAGTTGTCCTTTTTATAGAGAATGACAGGAGAATTCAAGGAACTAGTCAAATTTAAGAAACTTAATGCATCAAAATTCCTAAGTTCTAACACTGTATGTTGCTCTTCCCACGTGTGGGAAATGAATGTGATATTGAAAGACATACAACTGACTTTGGAAAGAGGCTCCTCTGAACTCAGATTGGTGTTTATAAGTGAAATGGTACATTGTTTAAGTTATCAGTTAAGTCATCACTACATGTCAGGCACTCAGAAGCCACGGCCTCTAACCTCACAGACACTCTCTGAGGTATATTTTATTATTCAGTTCTGCAGGTAAGGAAATTAAGACCCGTAGAGATGAAGCTGATCACTTAAAACTAGTCAGACATTAATAATAGAGGAGTTATAGAAGCATTACAAAAATCTTCATTATGCAAACCTAGAGGTAACCATTGTCTCAATGAAGACAAAAGTCGCTGGAAATGGAGACATTAGGTAAGACATGTATTAAGTTTCAATCAGTTTTAGCTACATTAAAATGTGATAATAAAAAAAAAAAAAACAACTGTGATAAAGCATGTCACTTATACATAGTATGAACCTGTTTCTCACTGAAGAACAGGAAACCCAAACCAACATCAAGGTGCAGACATATTTATTGCCTGGTGCAAAATGGCTTTCATGGCGCCTTCTTCTGCAGCATCTCCCAAAGTTGAAAACACGGGCTAGTCATGTAGCAGAGATAGTATATTCTTTAGTTCTTACTAGAAATATCAGACTGTGTGCATGCTATCACGCATTCCTCTTGAAAACTCACTCAAACTATATAGTAACTAGATGGTTTTATTTTGTTTTAAAAGACAAGATAGTGTTGTGTAGCCTCCATAGCTTGTATGGGGCTTACTCTGTAGACAAGGCTGGCCTTGAATGTATGATAAATCTCTCTGATTATGCCTTCCAAGGGCTAAAGGCACATGCACAAAAGGTAAATTAACAACATGATTTTGGAAGCCAGAAGACACAGTAACAGCTGTATAGTAACTGAATTGTCAGTCTCAGAGGAGTAGAGACTTTGAGCTAGCCACTGACAAGGCCGAGGAGGAGCCTATTAGGGGTTATAAGTGATGATTGAGGACCCTGTCTGTCTTTCTTGCTCACTCCCATGGGCCTGGCCAATAGGTGGTTCCATAATGTATCCCATGGCAGACCCAAATATATCAGTCAGGCATCCTTGTACCATTTTGTTGTCTCCCTCCTGGCTGACAGCAGTCATTCATGGATCTTAAGACGTTGGGTAGAGTATCCTAGTAAGAAATCTAGAGGTCAAAACAAACTAGGGAGGGGAGGGAAAGGGGGGAACACGATCAGGTATGGGAGGAGACAGGGGAGAAGCACAGAGGGTCGGGAAGTTGAATGGAGGTGTGTAGCAGTGGGGATGGGGAACAAGGGGTAGCCACTAGAAAGTCCCTGATGCTAGGCACCCAAGAGGTTCCCAGGACCCAACAGGGATGACATTAGCCTAAATACCCAAGAAAGGGGAGATAGAACCTGTAGAGACCATATCCAGTGGTTAGGTACAGCCCCCAATTGAGAGACAGGGCCACCCACTCATCTCAAACATATTGACACAGAATTGTTCCTGTCTAAAGGTAACGCAGGGACAAAGAGTGGAGCAGAGACCGAAGGAAAGGCCATCCACAGACTGCCCCACCTAGGGATCCATCCCATCTGCAAACACCAAACCCAGACACTATTGCTGATGGCAAGAAGTGCTTGCTGAGAGGAGCCTGGTATGGTTGTCCTCTGAGAGACTCTCCCAGAGCTTGACCAATACAAATGCAGATGCTCTCAGCCAACCATCAGACTGAGCACAGGGACCCCAGTGGAGATGATGGAGGAAGGACTGAAGGAGCTGAAGGGGTTTGCAACACCATAGGAGGAACAACAATATCAGCCAACTAGAGCTCCCAGGGACTAAACCACCAACCACATGGGGGACCCATGGCTCCAGCTGCATATGTAACATCAATGGGAAGAGATGCCCTTTCTCCTGTGGAGACTCGATGCCCCAGTCTAGGGGAATGCTAGGATGGTAAGGCAGGAGTGGGTGGGTGGATAGGGGAGCACCCTCATAGAGATAGGGAGATGGGCATGGGATAGGGGTTTGTGGAGAGGAAACCAGGAAGGGTAATAACATTTGAAATGTAAGTAAATAAAATAACCAATAAAAATAAATAAATAAATTTTTAAAATGAAAAAAAACAAAGGAACTATAGAAAATCGACTAGGAAACAGTAAAGATTGTGCAGGAGGAAGAAAACAATACTATTATTGCTATTTTCTGAGATTTAAAGCTGCTGAAATATTATATTATAGCCACTAAACAAGACATGGACACTATGTCTTTTTAAGTTTTGCAACAAATGTTGATGACCAAAGGGTAAAAGCAAACTCCTGTATATTAATCTTTTTTTAAAAAAAGATTTATTTATTTATTATATGTAAGTACACTGTAGCTGTCTTCAGACACTCCAGAAGAGGGCGTCAGATCTTGTTACGGATGGTTATGGAGCCACCATGTGGTTGCTGGGATTTGAACTCCGGACCTTCGGAAGAGCAGTCGGGTGCTCTTACCCACTGAGCCATCTCACCAGCCCTCCTGTATATTAATCTTATCAGTTAAAAAAAAAAAAAATCCAGTTGAAAATTTAAAATATAAATAATGGGGAAAAAGTTTCCACAAAACAAAACAAGCTGAGGCATTGGAACCCTGAAGAGAAAAAAAACCACAAGAGAAACGCAGTCTAGTCCAAGAAGTTCAGACTCTGAATAATAGGAGTCCCAGAAACAAAACAAAGGAAAGCAGAAGGAGGAAATTATCAAAGAAACAACTCCAGAAAATTTCCTGGAATGACAGGACAGAACTTTACAAAGTGAAAGGGCCTATTGAGTTCTAAGACAATGCATGAAAATAATCCTACACTGAGACACATCATCATGAAACCACGGCACCACGCGGACAAAGAAGATTACAAAGCTTTCAAAACACAAGATCCTAAGAAGAACTGGGTTCGTCTCAGCTGCAGCAGCACAAAACTCAGAAAGGAGTACAAGGGAATGATTGTTAATCCAGAAGCCCACCAGGAAAAAAAAAAAAAAGAATAATAAAGCTGTTTTCATACACTAAATGTAACCAAAGTCACCTCCCAGGTCCAGTTCTGATGAAGCTGTTAACAGATTTGCTTAATCAAGAGAAAACAATCCCAAAGCGGGGTTCTGGTATACCAGGAAGGCAAAGACAGAAGTGAGAACACAGGTCCATAGCACTGAAAGTCACTGGGCAAGGAGCAGAGCAGCGTAGATGACCTTAGACGAAAGCTTACCAAGAAAATATAGTAGTGATAGAGTGAGGAGTGTTTAAAACATGTCTAAGAAGATTTACAAAGCTGAAGGTGAGGACAGTCTGGAGATATATTAGTAAGGATCAGAAAGATGTTAGGATGGTGGGCATAATTACCCACACAGGACTTTACTTAGATAACCCAATGGTTCACAGCAGTGATTGCTCTCCAGTCCTAACGTGAAGCCAACCCCTGAGCCTCATGAGATGTCTGTTTTTACTATGGTCAAAAGGTCAAGATGGTGGGGAATTTTCTCACCATGGGTTAGAATCCAATTTTAAATGCACACTGGTTCTTAGAAGCAAGGCCTGCCCAGCTCTTTTATCTCAGTTGTCCAGATATGTGGGGAGGGAGGGACAGGGAGTGAAAGCTATACATATTCAAACAAATCTGGAGCCAGCCTCTTCCCCATAAAAGACAAATTACAAGCGGAGGGGGAAAAAAGACGGTTAACTACAGAAAAAGAAAATACAAAAGGCAAAAGAGAAGTCATCTTAGGATAATATATGCTGTGGCTCAAATGGTAATAAAATGTACAGAGACATACTGATCTAAACAAGGAATGGAATATAATTAAGAAACAGTCATTAGGAGGGTGAGGAATGGGAGATTATGTAGGTACATGGGTACCACAGGATGTAATGAAAATAAACTAAATCTTAAATTCTAGAATTGAGTCTCTGATTTAAAAAAAAAAAAAAAGCAAGGTGAACATTAGTTAGGAATACTCCAAAGGCATCAGGTAGATAGATGGAAATGATTGTCTCTGGGGAGTTAGAGAATAGGACATTGGAGATGGTTGGCATGAGAGGCACATGTTGGAGAACTTCTATTTGTGTGTTTGTGTTGCGTGTTTACTTCATCCACAACTAATGTGGTGCTGATGGGACTCGGAAGCTCCTTGTCACCTCGGAAGCCCAAACACTGCTATCGTCTGATAACACAATCTGATTTGCATTTTCTTAAAATGACTCTAGTGTATCACAGAGAATTCAAAGGAGGGAAAACTAGATGCTGAAGTGTATATACATGTAAGCACTTAGTTGCCAGGAACCTGGAATATGATAGCCGGCTTGAATTCAGGTGTGGTAGCAGTGTCACATAAAGGAGATTTGTGATAATTTGGGATCTGGGATGGAAGAGAGGGACTCAAGATTTACACTGCGTTTTCTGCATTGGACAATGAGTAGATAGGTAGTACCATTCGTTTAGACCAGAAACTATACTGAAGTGGTATAGTCTGGAGGAAATGATTTCAGAGCTGGGTATCCAAGACCTTCACAAATATGAATCTGGATCTCCAAAGAGAAAGCAAGGCTTAAAATGTATGTTTGGAATTAGCATGAGAAATGGCCACCATGGACTGTCCAACAAAAATCTCAATGCCAGACATGAGAAAGCACCTTTCTAGTTTTCGGTCTGGGAAGTGAATGCAACACTCCCAAAACAACATAGGCTATTGATGTTATAATGATGTTATTCCATCCTGGAGACTGAAAGTAAGTCCCCATTCCTGAAGATGCCTCGCAGACTTTGTACACAGGACCCAGAGACACTAAGCTGGATCATACTTGAAAGGTTCCTCCTTGAGGACTGGCTTTCACAGTACTTGAAGGTGCTATGCAAGCTTTAAAGGGAGGAAAACATCCAATGGTCCTACCCAGCTATAATGCCTATGAACTAGAATGATGATCAGCATGGCACAGTAACCCTAAATGTACAATAGGGACACATATCTTGGCAGTAACCAGCAGTTCTCTAATTGGACGTAAGGCCCATTCAACAGGAGGTCAGTTATACCCGGTACTGGAAACCTAGCCAGCCACTTAGGACTAGTGAAGTCATGGTTCTTACAAGAGAACCTACTGCCAACCACTTCACTAAACTGGCACAATGTCCAAATGCATTCTCAGTCGTTATCTGTATGACCATCATTACACATAGCGCTCATCACTCAACAAGTATTAACTGGTCAAAATGCAGAGAACAAATGCCTGGGTGGTTCTTAGTTCTCACGGATACATCTACAATGCAACTCCCATACCTAAGGCTTAGGGAGCCTTCTCGGGGGAGAAAAGGGCCAAAAGGTTGTAAGAGGCAGAGGACCAGGAATCTGCTGTGAGATTATACCAGTCTAGAAATGGTAGAGAAGTTTCACCCATGATAACTTAGCAATATGACTGTCTAAATTAGACCTGAAGTACAGTATTAATACATGCTATGTGGAAGGGAGAATTTCATGGGGTTCCATCCATAAACACATAACAGCAGGCAACTAGGGAATACTGAGAGTGAAAGAAATAGCCTTCCCCAGGGATGAGGCCTGTAATTGGTCTGCCAGTGCCAAGTGGTGAGCCCCCAAATCACATGCACACAAGGAAAACTAAACTGAATAGGTTATATTTATATATTTAGGTTCACACACACACACACACACACACAGGGAATTAGGGAAATTATATTTTTATTTTAATTTTTAGTAAAGAAAAAAATGGCAACTGAAGTTCTAGAGGCCAGTGAGGTTGACCAGAGAGTCATGTAAATAGAAATTAATGTCTACATTATCTATTATCTAGAATGAAAAAGAGGCCCAATGAGATATCCATATACTCCGTAATCATAGAAGTACTTTCCGCAAAGGGTGGTACACATATGCAATGGAATACTATTCAGCTAATGGAGGAAGAAAGCAGATATGTCCTTAAATGTGTATTAAGTACAATACATGAGTCAGAAAAGACAAATCCTGTTTAATTCTACATATGAGGTACTTAGAGTAATCAAGATAAGCAAGATCAATAGTATAACTACGGCTGCCAGGGTCTAAGAGGAGGGAGCCCTGGAGGAGCTATTTAATGAGTATAGACTTTGACTTTTACAGAGTGAAGAGTTATGAAAGTAGATAATGATGGTAGTTGCACATTACAATATTTGATACCACTATATTCTATACATACAAACGTTAAATTTTATTTTGTTTTTAACAAAATGGAAAAATGGGTGGGCGGCAGGGCTAAAGAGAGTTCAACATCCAAGACTGGCAACAGGAAAAGGAAGAGAGCCTGCAACGGGGCATGATGGGGAGAGAAAGACTGCATTATGGGAACTTGGAAAGGCGTCTAGGAGGTATATGGGATGCCCAGTAGGGAGACAAGGCTTTTAGGAACCTTAGCCTGATGTGGCTGAGTATGTTTGCAGTCACTTAGTTGTGGTTAATAACAGCACATTTTCTCAAGATCCTCTCGTGAACCAGGTATTATATACTTCATGAAATGGATGGTGTTATTAATAACCACATTTTTAGATAAGCACCTGGAGTGGGGAGGGGCTCAGCTCATAGGAACACACCTGGGCAGCTGGCATCTGCCTCCAGATGACAAATGCTTGAACCTCGCACCCAGCCCCAAATAACACAACTCGAGCTCACTCATTCAGTAGCCCAACTGTGTGTGTACTGGGGCCTGATCCAAACGATGGTAACTGAAAGCAAAGCTCTTGACCTCAGAGGATTCTCACATAGGAAGGAGCTCTCAGGGAGCAAACCTTAAAATGTGTGTGCAGTGCCAGTGTTTGAGGCAGTGAACTATAGGAAAACAGACAGCATAGATGAAAAGTGGGTGGGGAGACAAGCCATCCTAAGACAGCATCACAGAAAAAAAAAAAACAAATATGTGACTTGAAAAGATGGAATCCAGGTTAAAGGGACAGGAAGTGCCTTGGCCCTGAGGTGAGAATGAACTTGACTCAGGGGCGAGCCGGGGACAGAGGCAGAAAGGCAGTCAAACCTGCAGGCAAGGAAATCCAGACAGGGAGACAGGGCTGTGCCACGTTCAGTCATTTAAAGGATTGTGTGCAGCGTGGTAATACCATGACTCACACTCTAGAGGTTGGAGTTGAGTCCAGACTTTACATTTCTGAGACCTTCGTCCTTCGTGCTGTCATGTGGCTTCTAAGCACTTGAAATATGAATAATCCACACTGAAATGTGCTTAAAGTGTACAGAGCACACTAGGTCCCCAAGACAGTACAATAAAATATGTGATTGACTAGTAAATGCTTGCTTATATTTGCTATGTGTTTGAAATGAAAATATTCTACTGGTATTAAGTATAATACAGAAAGCAATTTTTCACCTCTCTCTCTCTCTCTCTCTCTCTCTCTCTCTCTCTCTCTCTCTCTCTCTCTCTGTGTGTGTGTGTGTGTGTGTGTGTGTGTGTGTGTGTNTGTGTGTGTGTGTGTGTGTGTGTGTGTGTGTGTGTGTGTGTGTGTGTGTGTAATGTAGCTACTGGCAAATTTTAAATTAAATATGTGGTTTTAGCTCTATTTCTACTGGCCAGTACCAGTCTAGACAACTTCCCCTGGGGCTAATGAGAGTTGTTCTCAACCTCCAAAATCTATAATGACAGAGTACCATGTGTAAAGTCACACAAGAACATATTTTGCAGTGATGTACATTACTGAGATGATAGTCATCAAAAAAAATATACTGGTTCCTCATAGGCCAAAGATAATATTAAAGTCTGGGTTGTGGTTTTTGTTGTTTTTGTTATAGGGGTGATGAGGTTATTGAATATCATCTGGTTCCTCCATGCTCTTCCTTACGTCTCTAGCAGTATAATTTTTAAAACATGGCCCAGGTTAAGAAAATACATATCA
Source organism: Mus pahari (assembly GCF_900095145.1). NCBI lineage: Eukaryota > Metazoa > Chordata > Mammalia > Rodentia > Muridae > Mus > Mus pahari. Next base: position 2,121,401 of record NC_034591.1, read on the forward strand.
GAGTTATCCCAGAAACTTAGATTGACAAGATACAATTTGCAAAACACACGAAACTCAAGAAGAAGGAAGACCAAAGTGTGGATACTTTGCTCCTTCTTAGAATGGGGAACAAAATNCCCATGGAAGGAATTACAGAGACAAAGTTCAGAGCTGAGATGGAAAGAAGGACCATCCAGAGACTGTCCCACCCAGGGATCCATCCCATATACAACCACCAAACCCAGACATTATTGCACATGCCAGCAAGATTTTGCTGACAGGACCCTGATATAGCTCTGTTTTGTGAGGCTATGCCAGTGCCTTGCAAATACAGAAGTGGATGCTCACAGTCATCTATTGGATGGAACATGGGGCTCCTAATGAAGGAGCTAGAGAAAGTACCCAAGGAGTTAAAGGGGTCTGCAACCCTATAGGAGGAACAACAATATGAACTAACCAGTACCCCCCAGAGCTGTGTCTCTAGCTGCATATGTAGCAGAGGATGGCCTAGTCAGCCATCAATGGGAGGAGAGGCCCTTGGTCTTGGGAAGATCATATGCCCCAGTACCAGGGCCAGGAAGCAGGAGTGGGTTGGTTGGGGAGAAGGGCAGGGGGAAGGTAGATGGGGCTTTGGGGATAGCATTTGAAATGTAAATGAAAAAAATATCTAATAAAAAAAAGAAAAAGATAGATATAAGAGAAGTCTCTGTGTAGGGTGGATAATTAAGGCGGATGCTCACAAGGAGCCAAATGCAGAAAGCACTCAACGGAGCATTTAACCATAAATGCTACATCTGCAACACACACACACACACACACACACACACACACACACACACACACACGCAGGCACGCACACGTGCACGCACACACACACACACACACACACGGGGCGGGGGAGGGGGAGAGAGAGAGAGAGAGAGAGAGACAGAGAGAGACAGAGAGAGACAGAGAGAGACAGAGAGAGACAGAGAGAGACAGAGAGAGGGAGGGAGACAGAGCGAGCTCCCACGACCTAGGAAACATCTCAGAAGTCAGGCTTGCAAAGGAGTGTAGGAGCCAGAGGTCAGGGAGGGTCTGGCCTGAAACTGTCTTCTGGACACGACATAACCACTGCACTTATAAACTCCAACAGTTATGGTTGCCTGCACACAAAACCTTCACAAGAGGAAGCCAATGGACATTCTAGCAAGGAGGAGGGAGGTACTGACGAGCATGAGTCCCTAGCTAAGGGCTACAGACACTTGATGGCTTCTGAAGAGGAAAACTCCATTTTCTCTAAGGCCACCAACACATGTAGATAACCCTTGCTCCTGGGGATGTCCCTACCACCGAGGAGAATATGGGGACAGCACAAATAGGATCCTGTGGGTTCTAAAAGAGGACACATGGCTAGGTGGGACGAGAGAGTTGGGCGTGGATCTGGGAAGTGTTAGTGGAGAATATGATCAAATATTGTATGCATGTGTGAAAGTCAAAGAATTAATTAAAGTGTAGTTTTTAAAAGAATCAGTCTCTACCCTTGGAATTTTTTTTTATCTCCACGAAGTTCTCTGTTTAAGTTTGAATCTTAGATATTTAGTATGATACTATAATCATGTGGCCTACTCAAGCAAATAGATTCCAAATGTCAGCAATTATATCTGTAATTTTAATTATATAATCTTAATTGTAGCCGATTAAAATTTAAGATTTGAACACATGTTCTAATATGCAGTGTTTGTGGGTGTGAATTTATAGTCTCACAATGTTATAACTCAATGGTATTTTGAATGACTTATGAGATTTTTAAGAATGTAATTGTACAAGATATCAGGAGTGACCTTTAATAGCAATGAGGAAATACAAACATCATGTAGGCTGTCCTTCAAACTGCCTTCTCTCCTAGCTTCATTTTGTAGCTGTGTTAAGACATTCTAACCAAAAGCAATTCAGTGGAATCAAGGGTTAATTCAGCTTGCAACTCCTAGGTCACAGTGTATCCATTGAGGGAAGACAGAGCAGGCTGTCAATGCAGAAATCATAGAGGAATGCTGCTTAGAAGCTAGGTCTCCAACATCCAGTAGCTAGATCTCCACGTCCAGTAGCTAGGTCTCCACGTCCAGTAGCTAGGTCTCCACGTCCAGTAGCTAGGTCTCCACGTCCAGTAGCTAGGTCTCCACGTCCAGTAGCTAGATCTCCACGTCCAGTAGCTAGGTCTCCACGTCCAGTAGCTAGGTCTCCACGTCCAGTAGCTAGATCTCCACGTCCTACAGGTTCATGCTAGCTACCTTCTTTCCTTTTCTGTTCTGCACATGGCAGACTTTCATTCTAAATTTACATCTTCTGTCTTTGTGATTTGAGTTGTCTCCTGACCTTCCTTCTTTCGAAGAATTGAGTTGCTTTCTGCCGACTCCTCCTCCTCCTCCTCTCCTCCTCCTCCTCCTCCTCTCCTCCTCTCCTCCTCCTCCTCCCCCTTCCTCCTCCTTCTTCCTCCTCTTTCTCTTCCCCTTCTTCTTCTGTATGTGTCATGTCTACCCATCCTAATTAATCTTGTTCATAAATTTAAAAAGCACCTTCTATCTTCCAACTACCAAATGTGTGTGGGGGGGGGTGTCTGTGTGTGTCTTTGTGTATGTATGTGTGTGAGGGTGTGTGTCGGTTTGTGTCTTTGTGTATGTGTGTGTATGTGGGGGAGTGTCTTGTGGGTGTGTCAGCGTGTGCTTTCGTGTGTGCTTGTGAATGTGTGTCTATGTCTGTGTGTATCTATGAGTGTGTGTCTATGTGTGTGTCTGTGTGTATGTCTGTGTATGTGCATTCATCCCTCCCTCCCCTAGTTTCCTGTTTCCATCCCTCCCTACCTTCTTTTGGTGGTATTCTTTTGAGAAAAGGTCTTATGTAATCTAGGCTAGACTTGATATAACCATCCTTTGCTCCCCCCCCCCACTATTCAATGCTCTACTGTATGTGGCCTTCCCTTTTGTAATTATTCTTATTAAGAACACATTAAGACTTCCTTTTCTATAAAATATTAACATATTTGGTACAGATCACTACTACTGCTACTAATCCTAATATTCATAATAATTAGTCAAAAAAAAAAGGAGAAAGAGAAGGAAAAGAGGAAGGAATGAATACCAGGAAGGAGAGTAGGAAGGAAGATGGGAAGGAAGGAAGGAAGGAAAGGGGAAGGAAAATGTTAACATAAAATTACAACAAATTTATAGCTCTATTGGATGTTTACATTTCTTTCTTCAGTGACTTGAAGTTTTATCACACAAGACTTTTATTTCCTTTGTTAGCATTACCCTAAGATATTTTATATCATTTGTAGCTATTGAGAAAGGTATTGTTTCCCTGACTTCTTTCCCAGCCTATGTACAAATCTGCCATTTGCACATGAAGGGCTACTGAGTTTTGAGAGTTGTCATTTTTTCTGTAGCTAAGACGTCAAGGACTATATTGGAGATAGCACAACCTAGTCTGGGTCCTGATTTTAGTGGAATTACTTTGAGGTTTTCTCCATTTAAGTATATTGGCTATGGGGTTGCTGTCAACTCCCTTTATTATATTGTGGTAGTCCTTGTATTCCTAACCACTCCATTACTTTTATCATGAAGGGGTGTTGGGTTGTTGTCAAAGAACTTTTTTTGCATCTAATGAGATGACTATATTGGTTTTGCCTTTCAGTTTGTGGATTGCATTTATGGATTTACATAGATTGGACCATCCCTACATCTCTTCATCAAATAGGATGAAGCCTACTTGATCGTGATGGATGATTTATTTTTGATGTGTTCTCGGATTCAGTTTGCATGTATTTCATGGATAATTTTTGCATATATGTTCATAAGGGAAATTGGTCTATATTTCTCTTTCTTTGTGGTTAACCTCGTTTGGTTGGAATGTCCTTTCTAACGCCTTTTCTAGTGCTAGATAGACATTGCTTAAATTTGGCTTTATCATGAAATGTCTTATGTTCACCATATATTGTGACTGAAAATTTTGCTAGGCATGGAAGTCTGAACGGGCACCTGTGCTCTTTTTTACTCTGGATAACATCTGTCCAGACCCTTCAGCCTTTTAGCATCTTCATGCGAAGTCAGATGTAATTCTAATAAGTCTGCCTTTTATGTGGCTTGGTCTTTGCCCCTTGCAGCTTCTAGTATTCTTTTTGTTGTTGGTGGTGTTTTGATTGCTATGTTTCACATGCTCCTTCTATAGACATCTTCTTTTCTTCTGACTTTGTTGAAAATATTTTCTGTGCCTTTGACTTATTACTTTTCCTTCTTTTATTTCTGTTATTCTTAGATTTGACCTTTTTATCGTGTCTCAGATTTCCTGAATATTTTGTGCCAGTTTTTTCTGGGGTTTCTTTTTGTTTTGTTTTGAGGGTTTTTTTTTTTTTTAATAGCGCTTCTTCAGACCCCCTATTCCTTTTTTTTTAAAGATATTTTCTTTATTTACATTTCAAATGCTATCCCAAAAGTTCCCTATACCCTCCCCCCACCCCTGCTCCCCTACCCACCCACTCCCACTTCTTGGCCCTGGCGTTCCCCTGTGCTGGGTCATATAAAGTTTGCAAGACCAAGGGGCCTTTCTTCCCAATGATGGCCAACTAGGCCATCTTCTGCTGGTTTGGGGGTTTTTAAATGGATTGGTTGATTGATTTTGATTTAACATTTTCTTTGACCAAGGTATCCATTCCTTCTATTGTGTTTTCAGTGCATGAGATTCTCTTCCATCTCTCGGACTCTTCGGTGAGTCTTGCCTGTGAGGACCTTGTTTAAGTTCCTAAGTTTTTCGTTTCCAATTTCCCCCTTGGTTTTGGTTTTCTTTATTGATTCTATTTCTACTCTCAAGTCTTGAACTGTCTTATTCATTTCCTTTTACTGTTTGTGTTTTCATAGATTTCTTTAAGGGATTTATTCTTTCCTCTTTAAGAACTTCCATCATATTCATAAAGGTTATTTTAAGGTCTTTGTCTTGTGCTTCAGCTATTTTGCAATACTCAGAGCCTCCTGTGGTAGGGTTGCTGGGCTCTAGTGAGGACGTATTGTGCTAGTGGTTATTGACTGCATTTTTATGCTGGTGTCCAGGCACTCATAATGGGTTTTTAGGCTTGTCTTTTATGTGAAAAACATTTCCCATTTGGGGTAATATAGCAGAAGAATTAAGAGAACTGAGTTCTGTTTATTCCACATTAAAACAAAAGAAGAGGTGTTGCATGGCTGCACACCCTTTTAATCCTAGCATTTGGGAGGGAGAGGCAGAAGAATCACTGCTTTTGAGGTCAAACTGGTCTCCATAAGCCAGTTCCAACTGGCCAGAACTATGCAGACAGACTATGTCTCAAGAAACCAAAACTAAAACCCAAAACAAAAATCTCCACGATGCCAACTGACTTGTTTAATTGAAGAGTTTCAAAGTCCCCATATCCACCAAACAATAGAATGAATGCTGAGACCTGGAATACTTGCCTGGAATACAGGGGCAAACAACACTATACACATCTCCATAAGAAATTAATTCCAATATAATTTTACACTTTAGGTTTAGTAATTTAACATCATTGAATATATGTTCTAAGTTTTATTTTTAAATTTGTCATAGGAAGTTTAAAATGATATTGTTGCAGAGAGGCATGGAACACTGTGAAGTATAAAAGTCCAGAAGGACTTAGGATGGGAATGTGATATCAAGGGGGAAAGGGAACACAATTTCCTTCAGATAAAGCAGTAGTTAATCTTCTGTTCTGTTCTGTTTTTTTAAAGGAAAAAAAGGGGGGAGATCTCACAATGAAACCCCAGCTGCCCTTGAACTCAGATTATAGAGCAAGCTGACCTTGAACTCCCAGTAGACAAAGCTTCAATTGAACTCACCGTAGACAAAGCTGCCCTTGAACTCACTCAGATCTGCTTTGGCAGCCCAAGCGCTGGCATCAAAGGTGTGCATCACCAGTCTTGACAATGTCAATATTTTACTGTAGTAATCATTTTACTATAAGATATATTATATTATATACCATACTACATGTATACTATATATAATATTAATAAATATAATAAAAATAAAATTATGGGACAACTGTTTTACTATCTAGTTTATACTGTACAAATATCAAATAATGCTGTGATCATTTAAAAATATTCTTTATAAGTATTAGAATTTAAATTTGTTTATAAATATACAGCTCTCTTAACACAAAATAAGATATTGAGGTACCAACATTAAAATACAAGGAGGAATGTAGTGTTTTAAAACATCATAGGACCATGTATGTAAACACACATGGAGATACTACAAAGAGAAAATTGTGTTACAAAGGCAGGCGAAAAAGTAGTGGGCAGGTCCCCCTGCTGAGGCGGATTGTGGGATTCTCTATGATGATTGAGGGCCTGTCTACTCACATTTGGTTTTGTATCCCTTAGCAAGGCCATCTTCTAACTAAGGATGATTGAATGAATGTTGATAAAGGCCAAGAGTAACTCAAGACAGAACAAGAAATTGTAGCAGCCATTTCTCCTGGGAGCCAGAGAGCAGCAGGATTCTGTCAGCCAAGACTGACTCTGAATTGAGCTGTTATCATTGTATCCAGAGACAAGATGCTAAACTCAGCTCATCTGTGTTATGGACATAATATGATTTACTACCCAGAGTTAAATTTAATCCTGGAAATCAAGTGCTCACATAGAGTCAGGTACAGCAAAGCATAAATAGCTACTGCAGTTAATGTTACAATGGGGCCCAGGACCATCTGATTTCCAAGCGAGGTACTCTTCTCCCCTCTAACTCTCATGGAGTAAAACCAGCTTCATCCCAGGATGCTGTGAACATGAAATTGCTAAAAATATAGTACTCGTGGCACAAAGAGGCTCTTCAATTGGTATTAGCTCTTTCTCCAATCTCTGTCATATTGATTTTGGATAATGCTTGGTACCATGATAGGCCACAGTGAAAAAGAACCCTCTCCCAAATATATGCTTGTAGAAGATTACCATTATTGGCCCTAGGATGCACTAGCTAAAAATAAACAGAAAAGATATTTTTTATTGCCGGGAAAAAAAAAAGAAAATAGACCAGGGTCTTACATCAAAAATGACCCCACCTTTGTGGATAATACCTTTTGGCTTTCCTAGCAGGTTACATTGATGACAAAATTATTTTTAGGGAATTGTGGAAGCTCAATACATGTTATGATATAACCTCATATCAATATTCTCATGGAGAAGATAGCCTACGGGCCTCTATGTGCCTAGGTTAGTTGATTCTGGAGGTTTTCTCGTGATGCCCTTGACGTTCATGGCTCTTTTGATCCTTCCTCCCTGTCTTCCACAAGATTCCCAGAGCTCCTCCTAACATTTGGCTATGAGACTCTGCATCTACTCTCGCCACTTGCTGAATGAAGCCACTCAGATAATTTTTATGCTAGACTCCTGTCTGAAAATATAGCAGACTATTATTAATAATGTCAGGAGTGGGCTCTTTCGCGTGGCGTGCAGCTCGAGTTGGGCCAGTATCTGGTTGGCCATCCCCTCACTTTCTCCTACCTTTTTATTTCTGCCCTCTGAAAGGCAGGAAAAATTGTGGAGCAAAGGTGTTGTGGTTGGTTTGGTGTCCCCATCCCTCCATTGGAAGTCTTGCCTCGTTACAGGAGTTAACTGTTTCATGTTCATATCATATCCCCTATTGCTACAAGTCCCTCCCATAGCTTTCTGGAAGTCTCCATCATCTTAAGACCATTTCACTATCTTTATCTGTGGGTTAATTTAATTTTTAGCCGTAGGCTTCCAAGTTGCTGTTCCCTGCTAGAGGCAGGAATGCAGTGACCTTCAATAATTCAATGATAGGATTAGGCTTGATCTCGGCCATGATCCCAGCAAAAAAGAAATGTCATACTCCAAAGGATGACAAATTGTCAGTAAAGCTGTGCAATGAGTGCATGGGAATCTGTTAGAATATTTGCTCCATTCTGTGTTTGAACAGTCTATAATAAAATATGAACTGAAAAGAGCCAGCTAAGAAGCACACATGCAGGAGACTGGGAGGAAATAACAGGAAAAAATAAAGTCTCCTTCTGTTCTCTACTAACATGCATTCCCCCACACACCGTGGGCATAATGTCATTGTGCACTGTGTAAAGATTATCCTTGTATTATTCAAATGAGAGGTCCTCTGCCCCCATGTCTGGTTACAATCCAGACTGGGCATTGTAATGCTTATTCTAAGTAACTCCTGTTTCAATGTTGTATGAACGCTTCTTCCCACTTATTCTGTGATTTGTCAATAAAAGCACATCAGCCAATGGCTGAGTAGGGGAGAGAATAGGGGTGGACTTCGAATTCCATCAAGGGTAGGAGAGACAGAGAGAGAGAGAGAGAGAGAGAGAGAGAGAGAGAAAGAGAGAGAGAGAGAGATCCCAGAGACACCATGGTAAAACACCTGGAGAACAGAGATCCAAGTCAATACTAGAATGCAAATATCTCATGGGTTTTGGCTAGGCGGAATCCAGATTAGTTTAGAGATTAATGACTGCTCAGATATTGTGCTGTAAAGCTTATCACCTATATTTGTAGTCTCCATTTCATTTATTTGGAAGCTAGCTGCGATATAGAAAGAACAAGCTACTTTTTAAATTCATATTTGAACAACCCACCCCAGGGCTGCTGACAGGGGCAAGCACTCTCAGGATCAGACTTGAAAGCACAGTGGAAAGGGCACAGCTCTGGAACCCAGGGAGTTCAGAGGGGTCTGCTCGAAAGCTTCAGGGTCTTTGACCTTTGATGGAGGAATGTAGCCACCATCAACCAAAGCTCACTGCTTATCTTGGGGCCCAGAGAAAAGTTAAAAAAAAAAAAAAATTGTGGGAAGTAGGAGCAAGATGCCTTGAAAGGGAGAGCACTTGCTTTCCTCCTGTAACTCACCCCACCCCCACATTTATTTCTGGAGGGTTGTTGTTGATGTTGTTTGTTTGTTTGGAGACAAGACTTCACTAGAAAGAGCTATGGCTCTAGTTGGCCGGACAATCACAGAGATTCATCTGCCTGCCTCTGCCTCCCTAGTGCTAGGATTAAAGGTGTGCTCCACAGTACCTGCCTGAATCCCTTGGTTTTTTTTTTCTTCAAGATTTATTTATTTTATGTATATAAGTACATTGTAGCTGTTATCAGATCCATTACAGAGGTTGTGAGTCACCATGTGGTTGCTGGGAATTGAACTCAGAACCTCTGGACCAGTAGTCAGTACTCTTAACTGCTAAGCCATCTTTCCAGCCCCAACTCCCTTGTTTTTTAAACATTCCTGTTTAAATAATAGTTCTACACAAAAGAAAACAATTTTTAGCCATTAATAAAAAAACTTTTCCTTTATCTCTTCTAGGTTTAAATGTGTTACAAGAGTATTCAATTCCTTTGCAGAGTCTCCAAAATCATCATATAGCATTTCATAGATTATGATAGATGGAACACATATGTGTCTTCTCCATACAGGAACAGTGTAAATGTTACACCAAACAAACTCACCTGTTTTACTTCACGTCTTTACACATATGTGTCATACCACTATTCTCCCATGGCTTGCTGGGAAATCTGGATATGCTGAAAGGAAAGGGGCCTGCCCTTGTCCTTGGTTGGTTTCCCTCTCCTTCTACGGTCTCATTTTTAAAGGAAGCAGCGGGTTAATACAGGGAAGTTAGGTTAAAAGGGAAAGGCATGGTAGGGTTCATTGACTGTTGGTGTTTCTTGGAATATCACCGCCTGTTTTGTGAATTTTAAACAATTTTGTTTGAGACAGAAAGCAAGACTTCATGAGCTGAAGCTGTAGTTGGTTTACCTTAAATTTGTTTTGAGTCCTTTTTTTTGATATTGTGGAAGAATAATAATTTTAAATCTCATATTATATAATTTTAAATGATTTTCTTTGAGAATTTCATTCATGAGTACTGTATTCACATTACTTTCTACTTCTTCTTTTCCTCTTCCAACCCTCCTACCAACCCCCACTCCCTCACAATTCCATGATTTATTTAATTATTAGTTATATGTGTATGCGCACTTATATATATATATATATATATATATATATATACAACCTGCTGTGTCTATTTAGCATTGCTCATATGTATATATTAACTGATGGCCACTTGAGATTGGATAACACATCAGGGGGCTTATCCCTAGAGAAGATCGATTTACTATCTCTTAGCAACCACTAATTGCTATAGCTCTTCTTCTGATGTGGGGCCTAGTGAAATTTTCCCCTTCCATGATGGGATGTCAACTGGTATTGTCATTGTGTAGATCTTGTTTAAGTGACCACACTCTTCAGATTCTATGGATACAACTCCCTGTCATGTATAGAAGATACCCTCTCTCAGGGTATTGCCATGTCCTCTCACTCTTACAAGCTCTCAGTCCCTTTCCCAGGATCTCTCTTGAGCCTTGGGTGCAGGGGTTGTGTTGTATGGAGTGACCATCCAGAATTGCTTTGAGTCTTTTTTTTTTTTAATTTAACTCCAATGTATTATGCATGGCTGCTCAGGAATTCTATTATCCTAAGAATCTATTAGAATATCCTATTGTTATGGAAATCTTTTCAAGTGGGCTAAGGAGAAATGGCAGACTCATGAATACATGAGGGATCCCGTCTGTGTACATATGTGCTCTATTCTCCCATTGGATTTTATTTATAAACTATGCATTCAAATACAAAACTAATAATAGTTTCAAGACAGTGACAGTAAAGCATTAAACCAAGAACCTGTGAGTCTTCCAACATGAACCCCATGAGCGACACAGATTACACAGCCCTGGGGTCACCCACTTTTAGGAAAGAAGCCAGGAAGAAGCATGATCTTTCCTTCTGGCCTCCATCTCCTGCAGACAATCCCACTAGTGTTCCCCAAACTGATGGCCAGGGAGCCAGGAGCATATCCACAGAGTGCATCTCCTGGGTTATCAACTAGAGGAGAGAGAAGAAGAGAGTGAGTGGAAAGAGGCAAGCTCAAGATCCAGTGAGGCCCTAAATCTTCTTCCAACAAACTCCATTCCTTTGTAATCCACTAGGGTAAGAAAAGCCAGACGGGCTACCAAAATGGTTCTTCATCTTTGTAGGGCAAATACTTAATTTTAAGCAAACTGTGAATTTTCTTTCTTTAAAAAAAAAAAATGTAATCAGTAAAGCAAATGACAAATACCAAGTAAGTGGATGCAGAGCTAGCCATGAGTTAAGAATTAACAAATAACAAACAACACAAAATTCAGTCAGTCTCGGTCTCTTTCTTCTGAAGAGGCTTCAGTCAAGTACTGGCTTCCCCTCCCCATCCATAGCACTCCAGGCCCCAATAATGTCGCCACTCACAGAGGCTAAACCGAAGGAGTCCTGGAGGTTAGAGCATGTTCATTTAATTGTGCATCCATATGTAGACCCCAAATTAAGAATATAGACTTAAGCAATCACAGGACTGCTGGCATTTCTTTACAGGCTGAGGGTGGGCCCTTGAGCTGTGCTCTGCCTGTGTTCCCTGTCACACGCGGAGCTGCGATGATTACCTGTTTTCCTCCAGAGTTAGAAAAGCCGACTGGCTTCCAGGCACCCTCTGCCCGGGGTCAGGGGAGGCCTGTGCAGAGTCAGACTTGCTCCTCCATGCTCCTGAGTTCTGCTCCATATTTTGCATTGCCTTTTTGCTAGGTTGAAATCAACCTTAGAAAAAAGAAACCCGAGAAGTAATTGACCTAAGATTTACTCTTGCCTAAGCAACAAGTTCCCTTTAGACATAAAATCTATTAGTGTTTACCTTAGGGTGGTCAAAGTACATTTGGACAATTTACATTCCTGTGCATGATGGTGAGGGAGGGGGGGGCAGTGTTAGGTGGAAGGGTTGTCCTGAACGATGCTCTATGGGGCATGCTCAGATGCCAGAGCCAGAACTCTGAGTGGAGGGAAAAGGAAAGGGTTAGATAAAGGCAACAGAAGAGGATGCTAGATACCTGGAAAGGTGTGAAAGAAAGATCTCAGATTTTTGCCTAACACTGGCAAAGAGAAACTACAATTTGCTTTTAATAAATATGACTGCAGGTATCTGGCGTTAGATGTGTCTCAGACTGTGAAGGCTGTTATGGCAAGTCCACACCATAGGCTGCATGGCTCAAACCACAGCTGTGTATTGCTCAGAGTGGCAGAGGTTTGGAAATTTGAGATGAAGAGGGATCTGAGGTGTGGTATGGGGGGGGGTGTCTTCTCTTGATTTAGATAGCTGGTGGGGGCAGCAAGGCAGCTCTGTGGAATCTCTGTATAGAAGCACCGATTCCCTTTGCTGGAGGGCTTCCTTCTGATAACCTAAGCACCTCACAAAGCCTCGCCTCCAATCAGCTTTGGGGGTTTAATGTCAATGCATGCACTTGGAAAGAAGATCACAAACAAAGGTGTCCTTAACACAACGTTTTATCCTAAAGAAGATTGCTGATAACTGTTCTCCGACCATAACGTGTACAGTAGGCACATACATGTACTGACAGAAATATATACTCTAAATAAAGGAATAAATAAGCAAATAAGTGAGTAAGTAAATAAGTAAACAAAATGTGACATTATTTTCTAAGGCTAATGCTAAAACAAATGGCTTCCAATCAGGATAAGAGATTTCAGATCAGTAACTCATTCTCTCTATGCCATTTCCTCAGCCACACATACAACGGTGGTGTGTATATAATTTCATGTCACCTCATGTCCTGTCACATCGTTTCATGTCACACTGAGCTCTGTGCATTCTTTGCAGAGCTTACCTCACATTATGTAAGTAAGTAGTAAATAAGTTAATGCATATGATCCATTTAGTATAATTCTTGGGATGCAATTAGTGCTCAAAGTGAGAAATCATTGCAAACATGGCTTGATGTTTAAGCAGCCCAATTAAAACTGCTGTAATAGATGAAGACACTAAGCTAATCCATTAGCTCTTACTATATATTTAATTGTATGAAACTTATCATTTTGAATCGATGAATATCATGCTTAATCTCTAGCTAACAATCTGTATTGTGAAGTGTTTGTGAACAAAGCATTCCTTCAGCTTTTCTCACCAGAAAGCAGACCCACTTTAGCTTTTTTTGCTCCTACAGAGGAGTTGACCATGAGAAAGCAATGAGAGAAAAGTTGTTTTTCTGTAACCTGCCCATATAAGAAAGTTCTGTGAATCCACATCCCGGAGTAATGGAATCAGATTCCGCCAACCAAACAGCCAGGGGCGACGAAAGGGAGCTTCAGATTAGATCCAAGTTTGATTAAAGTACGGTTTGGAAAAGGTTGCACACTTGGTTGTTGCTCGTTTTTGATTGTAGAAAATAAGTTGAAACCCCAACTGTGGCTTTCTCTTTCTTTGCTGATCTGAGCAAGCACATCGCTCCAACTCTCTGAGCTTACTATTCTCATCTGCAGAAGCCTGAGGGAAAGAATGTTGAGCCTAACTCCCAGAGGGTAAACTGTGTGTGTGTGTGTGTGTGTGTGTGTGTGTGTTTGTGTGTGTGTGTGTGTGTGTATGTGAGTGTGTGTTTGTGTGTGTGTGTATGTGAGTGTGCGTGTATGTATGTGTATGTGAGTGTGTGTGTATGTGTGTATGTATGTGAATGTGTGTGTGTATGTGTGTGTATGTGTGTATATGTGTGTATGCGTATGTGTGTGTGTGTATATGTGTGTATGTGTGTGTGCATGTTTGTGTATGTGTATGTATGTATGTGTATGAGTATGTGTGTTTATATGTGTATATGTGTGCATATGTGTGTACATGTGTGTATGTGTATGTGTGTGTATGTGTGTGAGTATGTGTGCATATGTGTGTGTGTATGTGTGTGTATGTATGTGAGTATGTGTTTGTGTATGTGTGTATGTGTGTGTGCATATTTGTATGTGTATGTGTGTGCATATGTGTGTATGTGTGTGTGTGTATGTGAGTGTGTATATATGTATGTGAGTGTGTGTGTGTGTGTGTNTGTGTGAGAGAGAGAGAGAGAGAGAGAGAGAGCGCACAGGCATGTATAGCTGAAGATCCAAAGCTGGAAAGGAGTGTGCTACAAAATCAAGAAGCATTTATTCAAATTCTTTTCTTCTTAATTTATGTTCTGCCTACCATTCAGCCACAGGTAGACAGACTCATCTGCCAGAGCAACAGCCCCTGAATTAATCCCATTCACATATTTGAAGTACTCTCACCCGTATCTGTAAGGGAAAGCACACACTTAATTAATCAGCCGGAGTTCTGTAATGCTAGTCATAAACAGAAGATATCTGGCACTAGTATACAATAAATGATTGTTGAATGAACTAGGAAGTGCTATAATTTAAAACGCTTGACAAGATTCCACTTCTGAGGCTGTTAAAAGTCAAAACAATGGCCAAACAACCTCGTTACTGGGGAGACTCAATTTTCATGGAGAGAGAGTTAAATAATAACAAGAGCCAGAGCTTTGTGACAAACATTTTTCTGGTAGAACCCACTGCAGTTGTAGTGACTGTAGTCAGTCATGGATGCTTGGCATGATAGTCCTACATATTAAAGATGTGAAAAGGCAAGAAGACAACGTTGAAGAATTTAGTAAAGTAAGACAAAGCACAGAGGGCTCATGGGTTTCATGAGCTCTGTAAGGAGGTGGAATCTGTGCACCATAAGCAAGCATAGAACAATGAATCCCTAAGGGGCAGGTGAAAAGGGTAAAAGCCTTACTTAATATGCTAGATACCTAGAAAATGAGCAAGGGAGCTGTCCTTAAGACTTCTCGGGAATGCTGGCTACAGATTTTGAAGAGGTTGGAAAAGGAGAAAACTTTTTCTCTCTTGTGTCTATTAGCAGAGGCTCCTGCCATCTGTCTCTCTTCAACCTTTGTCCCAATATTTTGCAAGTATTTGCCAACATTTTTTTAGTAGCTTTCCATATTGTGAAACTTACCCAGACAGGATGTGATGAATTTCTGTCACCGTCTAACTTTGAACATTTTTCTATTGCCTATGGAAGGAGCCCATGCTTAAAGTCATTTCCTGTCTCCCTTCTTCCCTAGAGACAACCATGTCTGATCCAGATAAAGGGAATGATGTGATGTGTGCTGCTTTGTGACTGACTGGCTTTCTTCCTCCCCACCCCCTCCCGTTCTTGTAGCACATATAAGTTCATTCTTTTAACTTCGGAGAAATATTCCACCACATGGTAACACTTCACCATGTCACAGTTCATATGCATTTTGGAGGTTTTTGCTTGAGAGTTATTACAGATAAGGGCATATAGGATTTTATGTGGGTGTACAGAGTTACTCTGAGTCTAACCTTTTTTTCTTTGCTTAAAAAGGTACAGTATAAACACTATTCAATAAACACATTATATAATATATACACTGTAAAGTTTACCATTTCAGGTTGCACATTTCACCAAGTTCTGGTATATCCACAAGGCAGGGCAGTTATCATCATCCTGTAACTCCAAGAACTTTCATAACCTCCACAGAGACACCGTATCCAGTAGCTTAGAATGAGTCAGCATTTGACCAGGAAGTCTACAGTCCTCCATTCTTCGTCTGTGCTTCAGGGAAGTGATTTAAATATGTTATTTTTATTCCAGTTAAAACATCATGTGTGTAGTTGAGAAGGAAACATATTGACTTTTTAAAAATAATTGGGCCTATCAACATATAACCCATATACCATACCATTTGCCCTTTGAGGTGGTTGGTTTGTGGCTTTCAGCGATTACACAAAGGTATGTAACCCTTATCATTGCCTAATCTCAGAACGGGTTTACTGAGCCCAGAACAATGTCTTTCTTTCTGCATTAGCTCTCACTCTCATTCCTTCCCCAGGCCCCAGCCTCTGTCTAGGACTAGTCTACTTTCTGCCTCAGTGGATTTGCCTACTCTGAATGATGTTTAACTTTTTAGGAGTAAAGGGAAATTGAGTTAGAAAGTCATCAGTTTTCTAAAGTAGAATTACAGTGTTGCAGTTTGACTCAGAATTAAAATAAATCTACACGTATGTTCTACAAAATTAGGATTTGTTACAATAGTTTTACCTAATTAGAAAACAAACAAACAGTAGCTAGCTACTCTACTCTGCCACTGAGGGGTTAATCATTGTAAGGGTCAAAGTGGTAACAAAACTGAACTGCACATTTCAAGAAATTCATTAGAAAAACAAAGAAGAAAGGAATGAATGAATACATGAGTGAATGAATTGCATAGTGGAAAATGCACAGATTTTTAAGGGAATACTTTATCATTTTTGAAAACGAACAAACAAACAAAAAACCTGGCGAAGGCTGTGTGATCTAGTCCCTTATGTGAGATAATGAACAGTCTGTCAATCCATGAGCATGGGAGATCTTTGATCGTCTGAGAGCTTCTTCAATTTCTTTCTTCAGAGACTTGAAGTTCTTATCATACGGATCTTTCACTTCCTTAGTTAGAGTCACACCAAGGTATTTTATATTATTTGTGGCTATTGTGAAGGGTGTTGTTTCCCTAATTTCTTTCTCAGCCTGTTTATCGTTTGTGTAAAGAAAGGTCACTGATTTGTTTGAGTTAATTTTATATCCAGCTACTGCACTGAAGCTGTTTATCAGGTTTAGGAGATCTCCCATGCTCATGGATTGGCAGGATTAATAAATTACTAAAAATGGCTATCTTGATGAATTCAATGCAAACCCAATCAAAATCCCAACTCAATTCTTCACCAAGTTAGAAAAGGCAATTTGCAAATTCATCTGGAATAACAAAAGAACTAGGATAGCAAAAACTATTCTCAACAATAAAAGAAACTCTGGCAGAACGACCATGCCTGACCTCAAACTGTACTACAGAGCAATTGTGATAAAAACTGTATTGTACTGGTACAGTGACAGACAGGTAGATAAATGGAATAGAATTGAAGATCTAGAAATGAATCCACACACCTATGGTCACTTGATTTTTGACAAGGGAGCTAAAACCATCCAGGAAAAAAGACAGCATTTTCAGCAAATGTTGCTAGCTTAACTGGCAGTTAGCATGTAGAAGAATGCGAATTCATCCATTCTTATCTCCTTGTACAAAGCTCAAGACTAAGGGGATCAGGGACCTCCACATAAAACCAGAGACACTAAAACTTATAGAGGAGAAAGTGGGGAAAAGCCTCGAAGATATGGGCACAGAGGAAAAATTCCTGAACAGAATAGCAATGGCTTGTGCTGTAAGATAGAGAATTGACAAATGGGACCTCAAAAAATTGCAAAGCTTATGTAAGGCAAAAGACACTGTCAATAAGAAAAAAAGGCCACCAACAGATTGGGAAAGGATCTTTACCAATCCTAAATCAGATAGGGGACTAATATCCAATATATACAAAGAACTTAAGAAGCTGGACTCCAGAAAAACAAATAACCCCATTAAAAATGGGGTACAGAGCTAAACAAAGAATTCTCAACAGAGGAATACCAAATGGCTGAGAAGCACCTGAAAAAATGTTCAACATCCTTAATCATCAGGGAAATTCAAATCAAAATAACCCTGAGATTCCACCTCACACCAGTCAGAATGGCTAAGATCAAAAGTTCAGGTGACAGCAGATGCTGGCGAGGTTGTGGAGAAAGAGGAACACTCCTCCATTGCTTGTGGGATTGCAAGCTTGTACAACCACTCTAGAAATCAGTCTGGTGGTTCCTCAGAAAATTGGACATAGTACTACCAGAAGATCCAACAATACCTCTCCTGGGCATATACCTAGAAGATGTTCCAACTGGTAATAAGGACACATGCTCCACTATTTTTATAGCAACCTTATTTATAATAGCCAGGAGCTAGAAAGAACCCAGATGTCCCTCAACAGAGGAATGGATACAGAAAATGTGGTGCATTTACACAATGGAGTACTACTCAGGTATTAAAAACAAATTTATGAAATTCTTGGGCAAATGGATGTATCTGGAGGATAGCATCCTGAGTGTGGTAACCCAATCACAAAAGAAGTCACTTGATATGCACTCACTGATAAGTGGATCATAGCCCAGAAACTTACAATACCCAAGATACAATTTGCAAAACACATGAAACTCATGAAGGAGGAAGACCAAAGTGTGGATACTTCGTTCCTCCTTAGAATGGGGAACAAAATACCCACAGAGGGAGTTACTGAGACAAAGTTTGGAGCTGAGACAGGAAGAAGGATCGATCAGAGACTTTCCTACCCAGGGATCCATCCCATCATCAGCCACCAAACGCAGACACTATTGCACATGCCAGCAAGATTTTGCTGACAGGACCCTGATATAGCGGCCTCTTGTGAGGCTAAGCCAGTGCCTGGGAAACACAGAAGTGGATGCTCACAGCCAGCTATTGGATGGAACACAGGGTTCCCAATGGAGGAGCTAGAGAAAGTACCCAAGGAGCTGAAGGGGTCTGCAACCCTATAGGAGGAACAACAATATGAACTAATCAGTACCCCCAGAGCTCATTTCTCTAGCTGCATATGTAGCAGAAGATGGACTAGTCGGCCATCATTGGGAGGAGAGGCCCTTGGTCTTGTGAAGATTATATGCCCCAGTACAGGGGAATAGCAGAGCCATGAAGCAGGAGTGAGGAGGTTGGGGAGCAGGGCGGGGGAAGGATATAGGGGACTTTTGGGATAGCATTTGAAATGTAAATGAAGAAAATATCTAATAAAAAAAAAAAAAGAACAGCCTGTCGCAGGCTGTGTGATCTAGTTCCCTATGTCCTCTATGTGAGGTGAAGTACAGCCTGTCCCAGCAGGGAGGCTCCGCAGACACTGGAGCTGGAGTTACAGGTGGTCGTGAGTCCTCTACTGTGGGTGCTAAGGAATGCACTCAGGTTCTTTCCAAGAGCAGTCTGCGCCTTAAAGGTTGAGCCTTTTCCCTTCTCAAGCCCCTGTAGGCGTGCATAGTCTAGCAACCCTTGGCTTGCCCCTTTCCCTTTAATGGCCAGAGATGTGTTTTCCTTTAAAAATCTTGACCACTTTCGGGATAGCATTTGAAATGTAAATAAAGAAAATATAATAAAAAAATTAAAAAAAAAATCTTGACCACCAAAGCTACAAAGACATCTTTCCTATGCTTTAAGGAATAGGAAGGTTTCAGCTTTTTTTCTCCAGATCTCTGATCCTTCTCAAGTCACTGCTGTCATCAGCATGAGGTCTAGGCAGGGGGTCTATCTTTTTTTGGGTTTTTTTTTTTCTCCATCTAAATGGTGAATTGTTTCCACTCTATCTGATGAAAAGATTTTGTTCTAGTTTCATTTCAGTAAATTATGCCAAGGAACAGGAAACGTTTGAAACATTACACAGGGAAACTGGAGGCAAATGAGTGCCTGACTCATGCTTGAGTCACTCTTGGTAGTAAGACACCAAATGACCAGCAAGAACTTCTTCAAAGGCAGTCATCCACTTAGGAATTGCTGACAGGATATGATCTACATTTTGAATGAACAAAGCTATTTGATATGGAAAGGGTGTTTTGCCTACTGTATAATTTGCTTTAGCTTGCAGCAGATTTCTGTTCAACTGAACAACTTTTAAGTAACAACTTTAAGTCAAGAAAGGTGTACTTAAAGAGACAAGGGATGCTTGGAAACCTTTTGGTTATGCAAAGATCAAGCACGGATTACTTGTTAGGGTTAGGGTTAGGGTTAGGATGAGGGTAGTCCTCATTTGTAGCTACACAGCTGAATATCAACAGGCACTATCATGCAATCATCAGACTTGTTTCCCACCTGTTACTATAGCAATTATTTTCCAATAAGGATAAACAGTGAGGCCTGTTTCTCTGAATTATACTTTGAAAGCCAGGATGTGCTTGGTAGGTGATTGGGCAATATGGTAGAAAAGTCACTCTTCACAGAAATTTAAACTGGAATTTATACGCAACTTAAAGTTTTTAAAAGCAGAAATAAGGCATAGCTATAGCAGAAAGGGCCAGAGTCAGGTTTTAAAAGCTTCTTTCTCTTTGCTCTCTTTCTTCCGGTCCTGCGTTCCGTTTTTCTCCAGCTCTTCAGTCCCTTCCTCCACAACCGACTTTAGGTTCACCTTCCAGCTTCCCTTTCGGTATTGAGCCTGGTGCTGTGGCACTGCACTGGAGTCTTGCTGTAAACTGAGGTGAACCATCAGGGCAGGGGTGTGTAGAGGAGGTGAGCAGTTCACACTCAGTAGCAAAGGCACGAGCAGAAAGAGATGAAGAAGGACGGAGGGCGCCATGCCTCCACACCCCAGTCCGTGACTTACTTCCTCTGCTGAGTTCTCACCTCCTAAGGTTTTAGTCACTTCTGACTCACTGCACTGACCACAGGCCACGCCTTTGACACTTGACCTTTAGGGGGATATTTTTAGATCTTAGCAATAAAAGCCTGTCTCTATTAAGTGTTCCCTAATATCTATGCCTCCTTTGGCCCAAAGTAAACTGTGTTTTCTGCTAAACTCATGAATATGTAGCTCATTGGCCAGCCATCTTATAGCCAGCAATGGGCCTATGATTCCCCTTTGACCAAAGCAATGTGACCAGAAATAGTAAGTAGAACTTATTGATATATGCCTTCCCCGCTTCCTGCCTACTGACCATGATCTATAGGAGATAATGGGATCCAGAAAAGCAGACCAGGGCCCAGAAAGGAAGTCTACTGTGGCACATGCAGCCTGCAGGCTTGGTCTGTAACTGAGATTTTCAGGTGACAGCTTTTTCTGAAGCTCTGCCACAGGGGCTTAAGTGGCATTGGCTCTCTCTCTTTCTTCTCTCTCTCTCTCTCTCGGAGATAGATATAAGTATATATATATATATATATATATATATATATATATATATAGATAGATAGATAGATAGATATGATAGATAAGTAGATATTTATATAAATATATATTATATAGATATAAATATGTATCTAGATATATGTGTATAATATGCACATATATACATGTGTATTTGTATATATTTACAGTCCTTTAACAAGTGCTTTACTGACTGAGCTATATCCACAGCTCCCTGAAAATTCTTATGTTGAATTCCTAATCTTCAGTTCCTAGGAATATAACTGTTTTGGAAATAAGATCTTTAAGGTTAAAATGAGATTATCGGGATTTGCTCTAACCCAGTAGGACCAGCGCCTTCATAAGAGGACATTTAGACACTGGCAGGAACAGAGTGACTAAGTGAAGTCCCAGGGAGAGGACAAACACTGACAACCCAACAAGAGAACTCTTGCTAGAAACTTACATCACTAGCAGCAAAATTCTGTGAGAAAAAAAAATTCTGGGATACTTAGCCTTATAGAGGCAACTTCTTCATGAGGGTCAACTAAAACTTGCCTGAGAGCCTAGAGATTGGTGATGCAATGACAGCCAATCAGGAACTGCCATGCTTGTTTGGGATCAATGGGACACAAGTGGAAGGTATTGCTCCCTGAGAATTAATAAATGAGCTTGCTGCCCCAGTCTTACTTGCTCCCAGAGTCTGAGCCATTGATTTCAAACCTTCTCATCCACTGCCCCCAAGGACGACTGTGGGCAGGATGGAGGACTTGACTCAGGCAGCATACATGGTGTCTGACTACTATTACTGTAGTTCCAGTGGACCCAATACCTTCCTCTAAGACCCATGCTATAGATATATGTATACATACATATATGGAGCCATCACATAAAATTAAAATGAGCTATGGTAAGTTGAATGATAACGCCCTCCATAAACTCTCATATTTGAATACTTGTTCCCCAGTTGGTGGAACTGCTTTAGAAGGATTGGGAGGTGTCACCTTGTTGGCAGAGGAATGTCACTGACGTTGAGGCTTCAAAAGCCCATGCCATCCCCACTTAGTTCTCTCTGCCTACTACTTGTGGATCAAGGTGTGTGCTCTTGGCTATTGTTCTAGTGCCACGTCTGCTGCCACACTCCCCACCATGACGGTCATGAATTCTAACCCTCTGAAACCATGAGCCCAAAATTAAATACTTTCTTTTAGAAGTTACCTTGGTCATGATGTCTCATCACAGCCATGGAAAAGTAACTAAGAAAGAAGTCTAAAGCATTTTTGAAAAAAAAAAATTCCTTTTTCTTAAGGAAAACATTTACACTAGGAAACATTTTCACACGAGTCCATTGAAATAAAAAATAAAAGTAGAGTGTTATGTATTTCCATCAATATGGACTTGGATGATTGGTCACAAACCTAATTTTGCTAAGAAACACAGGAGAGGGGACTCAAAAATCTCACGATCATTACAAACTGAATCATCCATGTTACCCAGGGTCCAAAGGACTCCTTTAAATAGAGCTCTCTTTTTCAAGGAGCATAGGAGCAGATTCTTGTTTGAATGACAGTGACAACAGACTCTGGGCATGCTCAGACCCAAAATAAGGCAAGGCTTGCTTTTAAGTTTAATGAGCTAAAGTCCATGAATACACATTAGAAGAAACCTTTTTTTAAAAATATATGTTTCTGTTCATTTCCACTGAAGATCACAGAAATCAGATTGAGTCCGACAAAAGGAGACACATGTCATGTGTCATAATAATGTGTTGAGAAGCTACACGGGAATCTGTCTCAGAATCCACGGTGAGAAGTGCGAGAGTCTGGCAGCACGAGTTAGCAAGTTGTGTGTTGCCTTCGTTACCCTTTGGGCCCGCGTGCAGGCTTCTGAGAAGCATCTTGGCCAGCCATCTCTTTTCTTTACTCAACTCTATTCCTGCCCCACCCATCTTCCCTCTCACTGTCTCTTCATAGCCAAAGGGGAGAGGAGCGGGGAGCAGCTGTGTTACAATCACGGAGCAGATGCCCCGTCCACAGCTTCGGGAAATCATTTGTCAGAGAACCAGAAAAGGGCAGTGGTTCGGCTAAAATGGTTGCTATATTTACTTTTTAAAATCCACATATGTTGGACAACTTTGTGTCCTCAAAAAAAAAAAAAAAATCTGGTTGCTCTGAAAAGCCACACCTTTAATTAGGCCATAATTTTGCCACGAAAATGCTGATCTAACAAATGTATAACATCCTATGTGACCTCAAAAAGGAATTTTCTGAGTGTGGGGTAAGACTAAGGAGCCAGAATTTTGCACTGAAACTTTATTAATTGTCAGATTGCTGATTTTTGGAGCAAGAAACTTTGAATAGATGTATACCTCTTAAAGTTAAGGGGCACCCTGTCAATAAGCAGAAGCATCAATTTTCGAAATAAAATATTTCCTTCTCATACATTTGAACTGCTATTGCCGAACAAAAATATGACCATGAAGTTTTGTTTCCAAGCTGGTAGAATTCACTATATTTATAAAGTTGTTTCCTGTGGTTTATCATTGTGATATACCTCAGTTGGTTCAGTTGTTGGTTGTTATCAATTTAGCAACATGTCTACAGTGGATTGTTGTCTGGGTGTAGCTGTGAGACAAGCTGGTACCTGAGGCTGACAAGAAGAGGCAGTCCCACCATGTTAGGGATCAGCGCACTGAGACGTGAGCCATGGACTCAGTGGGCCCATTGGATATGCTTCCTGAAACCTGCAAATGGCAGTACCCTTTCCTGAAACTGACTGATGCAAAAAGTCGCTCTTGGAACTGCCAAGTTGCAGGGTAGGGCTGATATTAAACGTGGCTTATGTAGAAGACCCACATGATTTAGTCACATCTGGTTTCTATCCCTTTCTGGAATGTTGGGTTTATTTTGACACAGGTCCTACATTCATGATGGTACAATTACTGCTAAATGCTAGTTTTATTGCTGTGGAGAAATGCCAGACCAAAGCAACCTAAAGAAGGGCCTGGCTTTCAGTTTGAGAGGTAAGGAATTCAGGACACCGGGAGATTACAGCTGATGTCACAGTCGCTTCTGCAGTGGGGAGACAGAAAGCTCTGAATGTCACTATTCATCTTGTTCCCTTTAGGTGCTTCTCAGCCATTTAGTATTCCTCAGTTGAGAATTCTCTGTTTAATTCTGTTCCCCATTTTAATAGGGTTATTTGGCTCTCTGGGGTCTTAAGAAACAAACAATAACCTAAAAAGGACAACCGCTTTGTGAAAATAGAAAAAAAAAATCTGCTGGGAAAATGTTGACTTTTCAGAGACACTCGGGAGAAAATAAGGGCTTTTGTAAGTACGTGATCTCACGTGGTACCTTTCCCTTCCTTTTTCCTTTGGTTTTGGTAATGAATGTCAGAAAACTATTAAAAGGTCCATCTGTTCTAAAACAACTACAAATCCAGACAAAGAGAAAAATAGCTTTTGAGAGTTTTTATGCTCTCAAGTAATAGTAACACCATGGAGTGTGAAAGAGAGGACAGAGTCCTGTGACCCATTAGCACACACACACACACACATACACACACACACACACACACACACAACCCTTCATTTAATTTCCTTTAATCAAAAATTTCAAAATTGTAGATTAAGAGTACTGTGAATTGTCCCATCTCCATATGAAGATAAAATGGCTCAAAGAAAATTGTGTGAGATGAGCCTGTCTAACCAACCCATCCCTTCCTTTATATTGTGGTCAACAGAAGAATGAGAATCTGGGGTCTGGCCTAAACATCACCTATCGCAATTCACCGTAGCTTCTTCCCAGGCAGTTCTCACTTTGTATCAATACTAGATGTCAGCTCGTGATGTTTGGAATGTTTCAGAATCTTTCACTGTTTGGTCCTAGGCAATTTTAAAAACACGTGTCTTTGGCAGACACACTGAGCTGTGTTGTGTATGAAGGGCAGAGCTGAAGGACCTTATCGAAATCAAGTAAAAAGTGACTTTCATTTTAGAGCTGAGAAAAACCAAGGTTCAAACCAAGCCTTCAGAGCTGTCTGGCTCCTTGGGAGCAGCTTTGACGTAGGGCAATTTATGGGTTCCATAAGGGCTATGTTCTGAAATAATTCTGTCCCTTTCACACAGCAACTTTGCCCATAATCACAAAAAGAGTACCAAAATCTGTGTTAGGAATCACAGATTCTTAATTTCCTGATGAGAAGGGCATCTTCTGGGTAACTTATTTAAGAGAGAAGAATCTTTCTTGGAGGTTCCTAGGATATATCCCATTCCTGACTAGCCAGAAGGTGATTATGTGGGCCTTCTAAAAACAATAACTGGCAGGTGAAGTGAGATAAACCAGCTATAATTGACTGAGAGTCAGGCCAGCCTCGCCCCCTTCTATGCAAGAAGGATGCTTTGAGAACAGCATAGAATCTTTGGCACTTTGCAAAGGACAAAAGCCCTGAGCACCAGCTAAAGGTCACAGGGGGTGACATTTGAAAAGCCTATTGGGAATTGCCAGTTGTCTGCTGCTCTACTGTAGATGCAGCCCTTTTCTTCCCAGCGTGCCTCACATCTCTCTCCCTTCTTCACTCCGAGCTGCTCATGGAAGTCTGTATTGCTCTGTCTCCTGCATTCAAGGCATCACACTAATGATGCTTAACTTTTTGGAGTGTATAAATTTTAAGTATATAGAATTATTACTTACATCAGTTTTATTTTATAAATCAGTTTCTAAACAAAACTATATAGTTCAATATCATCTACTTCTTTCTTTTTTTTGCCCTGATAATCAATAATATTCTAAAGAAAAAAGATTCTTCCACTGAGTTGTTGGCAATGAAATATACTAAATATCTGTGATGCATGAGTTTTTCTTAAATTTTTTTTGTTTGCTCAAAATGTTGTTGCAATTATTATAACTGTTATCTTAATTATTTTCCTCTGATCGTTTCCTTCTGTGAGCATTAATATATTTTTTTCCTACTAGCAGGAGGTCTTCTATCTTAAATAGCATTTTTCTTCATAATTCTTTGCCCCAAAGTCCATACCGGTTCCATTGTGGTAACTGAGCAATCAGTATCTCACAAATGATGTGAATATTGTCCATAGCTCTGAAGGACTCTGATGCTAATTGTTGTTGCTTATGCTGGGCATGAGGAGGGAATGCCCCTAGGGAGGCAGGATGCGTATTTTTTAATATAGCCTTCATGGGCCAGTCCTTTCACTGACTGGAAAAAATCACAAGAAAGCAAAATAAAACCCAAACGCCAGCTGTGGCCTGAACTGAAATAGCCACTGCGTTGGCACATTGTTTCCAACTCTCATTTTCTCAACCTCTTCAATGCTAAGAGAAAGAGGAAGGAAAAAAACCAATGTCTTTCAACTTACTGTGTGACGGTCTGCATGTCCCAGAAAGTTAGCTTTTCTGAGATTTCTTATTTTTTATTTTTGGTGGGGATGGGGTTGTTGAACTGTTCCATATTTATAGAAAAGTACATATGTGCAAAGTGGATTTTCTCACAGAGTGAAGCTGTGGTATACACACCGGGATTAGAAATCTCTGAAAGCAGCTTCCAAATGAAGACACAGAAGGGTTCTAACATTAAGACGTGGATACTCTTGAGGTGTTGATGGGGAGCTACTTATAAGAGTCTAATTGGGACACAGTTCACATACAATAGATTCGGCATGTTAGACTCTACAGATGACGGGTGTCGGCAGATGCCTGTATGACCACGGCCTCATCAGGATGGCAAACATATCCACCATCTTAGCAAGGGTCTTCCTGTACAGTTGCAGGTCCTCCTTCTGTCCCCCTTCCTTCCCAGGAAATGAGCCACCTGGCTTTCTTTTTAGACTTTCACATAGAGTGATATACAATGTTGCTTTTTCATTTAGCTTCACTCCTATAATTAGAGATTCTGAAATGTTGTGTGTAAAAATAATTTTTATTTCTGAATAGTATTCCATTATACGGCCATATGTGCTTGTTCCTTTATTGTTGTTAATATACATATGGATTTCTAGTTCAAAGTTATGTAGACCTAGATTAGCTGGTCTTGAACTTGCAGATTCACTTGCCTCTGCATCCCAAGTACAGAGATTAAAAGGATTTCTTATTCTTTATGGGATTGTCAAAGTTATATCCACATCTTTACCTATAATTGATACGGTTAGTGTTATTTACATTAGTGTTTCTAGTGAATGTAATAATTTAGCTCTGGGTTCGGTTAATGTAACTCTTAGCAAGGGTCTCCTGTAGCAATTGTTGTCTCTGCTTACTGCCTCTGCCTGCTAACCTAGGTCTAGTACCGGGACACTTCCAGCCTCCTTACAATTTTACCTTGGCTGAATGTTTCAGCCCCTGAGACTTCCTGCTGAATAAGTTCACCCTTTCTAGCCCTTTCAGAACTCAGGCTGGCTGCTTCAACTCAGCTGTTGTGGCTCAAACGCCTTTCCGTGCTGACTGATTCTAAAGGCCTTCTCCTGCTTGGCTTCTGAGTGAATTGGTCTGCTTGGCCTCAAACTAACTCTAGCAATCTGTTCTAATCTTCTGCCTCCTTCTCATTCTCTGACTAACTCTGTCTTCTCCTGTGTCTAGCTTGTTCCCTCTTTAGCCTGTCTCTGTAAGACTTCCCCCTCCTCTCTAAGCTGCCCTTTCTAAAGTAGCTTCCTTTTCCTCTCTCTTCTCTGACTTGTTTCATCCTGAGAGGAAAAATATGGCAAAGGGATCTGATGGTTAACATTGTTATGAAAGGTACCAGAATACATTTAAAATTAACATATGTAAAATACATTTATCATTAAAATGCTATATACTATAAAACTTCAAAAATATATGTGAAATATATATGAAACATAATAACTGTTTAATACCATTCAATATGACTCATTTTTTAAAATATTGAAAATGGTCCCACTATGTAAGCAATTCCAGCCTTCATTTTTCTCACAATCCAACATTGAGAATGTGTAAGGTCATAGACTGCTGGTGTAAGATCATAGACTGCTATGGGATTTCTCGGCGATGCTCTGCCAGGCATGTGAGGAGTTATGCAGAATGAAACACTCAATTGAGCATTGTGAACCACAGATGTTTTGTTTTTCTGCACTATTTTCATAAGAAAGTAGAAAAAGAAAAATTGGCAATTGGGGATCTTTATAAAGAGTCCATCAATTCTTTTCTATTGTAAGTGTCTTTACTTTCTTTTTTTTAAAACATTAAGTAAAATAGCATCCTTGTCTCTTCTGTAGGCTAGCACAACAAATATAAGAGGATATGGAAATGTGCCTTCTGTGAGTTAGTCTCTGTGTCCGTAGAACATAATAGTTTATGTGAAATGCAGTTGTTGCAATTGAGCTTAACAAAACACCGTTTTATCCGTAGTGTAGTCGTTTGGGGGATTAAGCATCAGACACAAAACCTCCTATCAGTGGACGGGGAGTCTCTAAGGCTTTAGTGTCTGACTTCTTGATGGCTAGAAGATAACCTTTAACAATCAATTATGCTCACTGGGATTTTCTATGATGAACGTAAACATTTGATCTGGAAACCACTAGAAGAATTCGAGTCCAAGAAAAGACTAGCAAGAAGTAAAAGTCCCCTTAACTTTTCAACCAACTGTTGTGTTTCACTAATATGGGCATCTTTTCTATCAGGTAAACCTTTTTAGAGAATGATTCTCTTTCAAACTTAAAAGAGAAATTTCAACAGTTATCTCACAAAGTAACAGGGGAAAAAAAAAACCCTGAGCTGCACATCCTAGATCCATGCCTTAACTATATGACCTTGGGCAATTAATTTAGTCTTCACTGCCTTGTGTCTTTAAACTTCTGCATAAATCCGAGGCTCCGGCAGTTTCTACCTCAAATGATTTATTTATAATATGAGAAAACCATCATTTTCTCCAAGTCATTTGTCAGAATCACATGAGTGTCATTGTTGAACCAGGGCAAAGTCAAATACGTCAGCCACTTGATGTTCTATTCCAAGAACAGCACTCAGAGTCTCCACTCTGGAGCCACGAGCACTCGAGCCACGAAGAAATTGTGCAGTCAGTATGCAGCTTCAGGTAGCATCTAGAATTCAATGGTTGGTTTTGATCTCTCGTCAGAGTGCATCTTCCTAACATGAAAACTGCCCAGAGTTGCAGTCTGTCTGAAGCTGATTGCCATCTTGGTTGAGTGTTATCTATGTAGCACAGAAATGCTCAGCAGGTCAACAAAGTTTTGCTTGACTCATTAAGAATCAGTAAAGCAAGGGGTGACCCTTTTGGAGAAACTGATGCTAAGTGGGTGGCAGGGGCTTAAGAAGAACGGATCAGATTCAGTTTTAAATTACTTTACTTTCCATTGTGGATTTACTTACTGGGCTTGGGAGAGGAAAGCCTACAAAATCTCAGGGTTTCACAGGCTGCCAAGGAGCTGCAGATAATTGCATGGTTTTTGTCACTGTGGAAATCCTCTACACCTTTCTAACAATCTCTAAGGACACTTCGTGGCCTTCTTTGATGTCATGAAGCTCGCTCCCATTTCATCCTTACCTTTTCAATTTTCCTCTCACAAACATATGACTCCGACGAAAAATAGATGATCAGAAACAACCAATTTACCTGGTCATCTTTTATGGCTCTGCATGCCTTTTTACATACTTCAAAAATAAATACTTTGCCCTTGTTCCTCAATCACCCTTGAAGATTGATGGCCCGCGCTGCTGAATATTTATAGACTTTAAATGGTCTTCAGGTTGCTGAGGGCATTTCAAAAGGAGAGATCCAAAGACATGTTAAATATCAGTAGCAATGAAATAAGTGGATAATTCCCAATAGTGAATGCTCTCGAGGAAGAAAATTGCTTTGGAGTTTCCTTCTAAAACGTTTGTTAAATGTTGAGTCAGGTGAGGTTGTAAGTGTATTTCATATATGTTTACAGTCTTAAGATCTCTTGAACGTCTTAAAGGAAAATAAAAATGAGAAGACAGAGGCAGAGAAAATCGGCATGTAACAAATGCTATGGGAAGAAACACTTGCTGGGAAAACATGGGGAAATTTGACAGACTTCTGAACTCAGAAAACATCAATATGCAGTTTAAAAAATAATAAAAATAAAAATAAAACTCTGTGAAAAGGCAGTAGTATTTAAATATTTCTAACACACGTAAAGGCAGAACCAGAAGCCAGCATGTCAGGAGCCTGAATACTTTCAAAAAGGCTTTTATCTTCTAATTTTAAAATATACTTGTGCTCTATTATTTTAGTTTACAGGAATTTTAGGATTCAGTTTCAACTTTAAATTTTACACCTTAGATAGATGCTCCTTAAACTGCATTTATGCCTCATCTGGATGTCATTTTGCTATAAGCCACTGAATAGCCAGGAATCACAAACGCCCCAACCTTTTGCTCCTGCCATGTGGGTGCAGGCACTCTTTAATAATTCAGTGGCTTTCTGTAACGATGACATCATACTGATGAGCTCGTCAGAAAACATTCATAATACCGAGCAAAACTCAAAGAGACTAGCAGGACATAATAGAGCAATAAAAATAAACTCTAACTGCTCAAAATGTTTTGCTTTTTTGTATGCTTATGCATATTTCTTAAATTACAGTGACAGCTTTTCCTTTCTTTTGTTGGAATACATGACAGCTAGTCATATTCTGGAGCAGGTGCAAGACAGAAATGCTCTCCTATTCAAATCAAGAGTGTCAGTATTCCATGTGCAGTGATAGGCAGGCCTCCATCATTTTGCATAAGGTATCTCTCGGGACAGCTATCACCAAACCCCTGTTACTACACTATCAATTTATTCTCACCTCAGTTACTCTTCAAAGGCTGTCTGTCAGCTGAAAGGCACGTTACTCGCTTAGGTTCTCTGATAAGGAATAAAAGAAAGTGAAACCTAACAGGAACAAAGTCATTAATAATTTTAACCTAAAAATAAAATCTAACATGTTTAATATGGAATATTGCATTTTGGAACAATTATTAAATCTGACGATGTAAAATAACTTATTGAAAAACTGACGAGAAGGTAAAAAGTGATTTTCATAAATGTATACATATGGCAGATTATAAAATGAATCAAGGCCAGACATAAAGAAGATGATTTTTAAAACTTCTACTACAATTGAAATTAAATAAAAGTTGCCACTGTGGTTCATACAGTTTATTTCTTTTGGTGTTTTGTTGCTCAGATTATAATGAGTCAAAAGTCACGTTCAGGGTCTGGAGAGATGGCTCAACGGTTAAGAGCACTGACTGCTCTTCCAGAGGACCTGAGTTCAATTCCCAGCAACTACATGGTGGCTCATCCATCTATAGAGGGAACTGATGCCCTCTTCAGGCAGGCAGATGTACAGGCAGCAGAGCACTCATACATAAAACAAACTGTATTTTTAAAGTGATGTTTAAGGTACATAATTAAACAATGATTTTGACAGTTTATTGAAAGTGACATAACTTATACCAGATAGCACACTTATTTTGAATGAAAATACTTATTTGGAAATTTTTTATAATGAAATGACAGAGAAATTTGAATTCTCCAAAAGACATATATTAGTAAGATTTTTGAAAGGTATATGAAAATGACCATATGAAGAGAATTAATTTCAAAAGGATATACTTTTAATGTCCTAAAAGTTAACGTATTTTTATGAATTCTTAAAAAATATATTTAAGCCTTGCAAGAATAGTTTTATAAATACACAAAACTGAATAATCCTTTTATTTATTCTTCATTTTTTTCTCCATATCAATAACCTTACCTTTGCCTAGGATTTTAAGGGGAAAAAAAGCACTCATTTGTGGCAAACTGAATGACGCCTCACTTACCTGGACTCCACTCACCACATTTCCAAATGAGGACTGGGGCCACTTGGTTTACACAACTGGCACCGACTCCGAGAAAGTTTCTGAACCCCACACATAGGTAGCAGATGCTCGGCGTGGTCTTCATGTGGGCGCCCAACAACCGGAGCAGGGGCTGCCTCTGACTCTTGCCTGCCTGTGCATCCTGTTCCCTTACCTGTGCTGCCTTGCCTGGCCTCAAGGGGAGAGGATGCTCCTAGCCCTGCAGTGACTTGATGTACCAGGCTGGGTTGGTTATGAGGGGACCTCCCCCTTCTCAGAGAAGGGGAGAGAGAGGGCGAGGGGACTGGAGGTGGGGGTGGGCTGTGACCAGGTTGGAAAGTGGATGGATGGATAGATAGATAGATAGATAGATAGATAGATAGATAGATAGATAGATAGATAGATAGATAGATAGATAGATGGGAACTACTTTCCCCAGAGAAGCTATAAAGACCGAGAGCCCTATAACGTTCTTTGACAGTGAAGACTGGGATTCATTCTGAGACATCAGACACCAGAGTACAATAGAAATGAGACAATGGGGAGGCTACTTCAGTTGACTAGATGGCTTCTTACTCAGTAGGGTAGAGTAAGTCCCAGGATTCTGGCTGAACACACAATTTACTTATATCCATGTTACATGCTTCAGTCCATCAAACAATATCAAAGATTCTGCCTGTGCCTGCTATAACTTGGATCTATATAAGGTGGGATTACCAGACTATACAGCATCTGAAAGACGATAGAATACATACAAGGTGGGGCTTCGTGGAAGGTCCTTGTAGAGTGTTTTCTAAGACACAGGGACATGGTGTCTCATCCAGGAGTGAGCATCTTTCTTCTAACACATACTCCCTGTCACGATGTTCCCAAGGCAATGAAATCATGTAACCATTGGCTAAGGATTCTAAAACTGTGAGCTAAAATAATTCTTTTCTCCATTTAAGTAAAAGAAAAAAATATATTTTTAGATAATTTGTGAGACAGCAACAGAAAATTGACGCGTTAAATAGCTAGTAAAAATCCTGTGAAAGAGTTGAGGGTAGGACTGAGCAAGCTACAGCTGGCAAGGATGTCTCAAGAAGACCTACAGATCAACTAACTTGGGCCGTGGGTGCTCACGGAAACTGACCCACCAACCAAAGGGCATGCAGCTGCTGGACCTGTGATCCCTACTCATTTGCAGCAGACGTGCAGTGTCGTCTTCATGTGGGTTCACTAACAATTATGCTGGAGGCTGTGTCTGACTCTTGCCTGCCATCAGACCCCTTCCCCTAGCTGGACTGCCTAGTTGGACCTCAATGGGAGAGGATTTACTTAGTCCTGTTGCAACTGGATGTCCCAGGATAGGCAGGTACTCAAGGGGATCACCCCCTTCTCTGAGGAGAAGAGGAGGGGCAAATGGGGGAGAAGGATTTGTGAGGGTGGGGCTGGGAGGAGAGGAGGGAGGGGGCTGTGAGTGGGATGTAAAGTGAATGAATGAATGAATAAATAAATAAATAAATAAGTGAAAAAATAGTAAAGCCAGTGGTACACACCCTTAATCCTAGCCCTTGGAAGGCAGAGATAAGTGTGATCTCTGTGAGTTCAAGATCAGCCTTGTCTATCCAGGGCAATATAGAGGAATGCCATCTCAAAACAAAAACAAAAATAAAAACCCGAACAACTGACCAGCCACCCAAAAAACAGGAAAGAGAAAATTGCTAAAAAACGGTGCATAATAAAGAAATTAGTCTTTGATCCAGTGCAAGACACATCTTGCTTCACATGCACAAACTTCATTTTTTTTTCTAGCTTAAAAAGCCTAGCTTCATCATGTTGGCTAAAAACTTGGAATATATACAGAATCAAGCTTCATTCATCCCTTTATTACAGTGGATAGGTTTTTTTTTTTCCCCCAGTTTTTAATGCTCCATTATCTCTACCCTGAAGCTCAGCTGAAGCCTGTGAATTTAATACTGAAGTAGTACTGTAAGCAGAAAGAATGTCAATTTTTGCATAGTTTGCCTAACAAGTGGAAAATTAAGGAAAAAAACAAACAAAGAACAAAACAGTTGTTGCTTTCAGTCACAGATTTGTTCTCATTGTAGGCATCCAGTGCCCAAAGGATGCCATGCCATGAGGGACATGGGAATTTTGGCAGCAGAACATTGACTACCAGAGCATGAATATATATGGGGTGTTGTGAAGACAAGAAGCTACACTCCTCCCAATTATGTCCATGGCATGACTACCTTGGTCAATATGGCCTCTGTCAAGCATCTATCAGCCAAGAAGAAAACTGTGGAGGACAAAAGAGAGCCTCCCGAAGCTTATCAAGGCATGAGAGTAGGGTTCAGTGTGAGCTTCACGTAGATAACAGGGCATCAATGACCAGCAATAGGTTGTGGACACAGCCATGCTCCTTCAGGGTCTCCCTGCCCAGCTGTGATCTCTGGGAGATGCTCCACCCACACACTGACAAAAGGTGGGTGGCTGTGCAGAGAAAGGAGTCATGCAATGTGGTCAGCTACATCTCAGCTTCTCTGTCCAGTAGGATTTGGGAAGGAGGAGGAGCAGGAGAAAGAGCTGTTGCTCATTCAACTGCCACTTCACACAACTCAGTGCATTTACTGGAAGCCACCATGTCAAATCCTCTCAGAGATAATAAGTAACCAGCTAATGCGGGAAAAGTTCATGAAGCAATTTTCAATGGATAAATGGAGCATTATCAAATGTTAATAAAAGAACTATCTAGTGTTAACACTAATCTGCTATGGTATTAGTCCATTAGAAGTCCTCTAATTTTCTAAGCTGTGAAGAGCTCCCATACCTTGTATTTTGGAAGAAGAAATATATGTGTGTTTTTAAAGGCTATTATTGATTTCATAAAAGTTTCATCAAATTCTAATTAGGTGAATTATTTAAAATTTACTATTAGAGGGAGGGAAGCTTTGAATAATAGAGCCCTTTTATAAAAATGAATGTGAGCAAGAAAAGAAATAGAGTATTTATTGTCACTGTAATGATGGGAGAGGAAGCCAACAGAGCTGAACCCATATGGAAACTGATGTGCCAAATGTATGAGTAGCTAACATCTACCACCTTACTGTCCAAAAGGCAAGATTACAAAGCTTAGCAAACTAGTTTGGATGAAGATTACCCAAAATTAAAAACAAAAACAAAAACAAAAACAAAAAAACAAAAAAGAAGGCCCAAATCTTTTAAACAATGACAAAATCTTGTTCAACCCAATCTTAAATTAGCAGACAAGTCATAATGTC
The DNA here is from genome assembly GCF_900095145.1 of Mus pahari. Taxonomy (NCBI): domain Eukaryota; kingdom Metazoa; phylum Chordata; class Mammalia; order Rodentia; family Muridae; genus Mus; species Mus pahari. The sequence goes on from NC_034591.1 coordinate 2,156,220, forward strand.
TAAGTAATAAAATACTCTACAAAATGTTCGATAGAATTCAAGGTTTTTAAGTTAAAGGAATTTTGATGTTCAATCATTCTCAAAGAGTTTGTAGGCATCATTAAAATCCCAGTGGGAGCCTGAAAGAAAAAGGACACAGTTATTACTTGACACATATAACACAATGTTAACTCAAGTTGTGTGTTATTTTTTTGTAGAAGTGTAGTATTTTCCAAGCTGGAGTTTATCACTTGAAAAGCTTGGGCATGGTCATAACAGTAATGAACTTAAATTAGTCACACACAGTGGAGTAAATTGAGAAGGTAAAAGTTCAAGTACCCAAGCGAACACGAATGGTTTCCTTTCCTTCTGCCAACATGAAAGGGATCAAGTTAAGTAACTGTGAAGGATTTACTCAGCCCACCCTCAAGTGTGAGTGCACACTCAGTATAAAGACTCCCCCCAAAAAATCAACATGGCAAAAGAGAAGCCATCTGTTTCAAATGGATGCAGTGAGAAAACCCAGGAATGGGTACACAGCAGCAAAACAGCCATGGCGGCCCCTGAGCACGCAGTCTCCCATCCCAGGGCAACTGTGAAGCCTCATTAACTGACTTCTCATCTCTCTGAAACTGTTTTAAACCACGACCGCATGGCTTTCCTTTTCTACCTGAAATATCTGCTTCCAAATAGTTCTCAGTGCAAGTCCGGCTGAAAAATTACGAACCCTAGTATGTCTGAGGAAACCTTTGCTTCTGAACCACACTGCCTGCTATGCCCTTCCCTACTCCTCTGGTTGATCCCCATATCATAGTTTGGGGTGTTTTCATTATTGCATATTGTTTATATGTAACAATAGCTTTAATTAAAATTTTCTTACAAATATACAACAACATTTGTTCACATTTACCTTTTATTGCACCCTCTTCTCTCCCGCAGTTCCCTAAGCAGTCTTACTTCTACTTTGATATCTTTTTGAAAAGCTAGACTTTGCACATGTGAGAAGACACAAGGTGTGTAGTATTCTGAGCGTTGATTAAGCCCCACTCCTTCGGGGACACCTTCCTGCTGATCTGAAGTAGACCACCTTATCCGGGCCCCTGTTTCTGCCCCTTCTTTCCTTCCAATGCTGCCACAGCTTTCACACATTTTTCAATGTACCTTACTCTTTCCTATCGACACTAGAAAAGATGTGCTCCCTGAGCATAAAGTTTTTTTCCTGTCTTGTCTAAGTTGTATCCCTTTTTATTTTAATTAGATATTTTATTTGTTTACATTTCAAATGTTATCCCTTTCCTGGTTTCCCCTCTGCAAACTCCTTATCCCATCCCCCCTTACCCTGCTTCTATGAGAATGCTCCCCCACCCACCTACCTACTCACTCCTCCCCTCCCTAGCATTCCTCTACACTGGAGCATGGAGCCTTCACAGGACCAAGGGCCTCCCCTCCCATTGATGCCAGATAAGGCCCCTTCAGCTCTTTCAGTCCTTCCCCTAACTCCTCCATTGGGGTCCCTGTGCTCAGTCTGATGGTTGGCTGCGAGCATCCTCATCTGTATTGGTCAGGTTCTGACAGAGCCTCTCAGGGGACAGCTGTATCAGGCTCCTGTCAGCAAGCGCTTCTTGGCATCAGCAATAGTGTCTAGGCTTGGTGTCTGCCTGTGGGATGGATCTCCAGGTGGAGCAGTCTCTTGGTGGCCTTTCCTTCAGTCTCTGTTCCACTCTTTGTCCCTGTATTTCCTTTAGACGGGAGCAATCCTAAGTTGTATTCTTAATGCTTGACATACAGAAAAGAAATCAATAGCTACTCAATCAATTCCATTCCACTCTGATCTAGCCCATGCCAGCTTCCTTTAGTCTTATCAATTGCTCAGCAAAACAAACTCACTATCTACTCAGTTTCATCATTGATAGTCAAATCAATATGCAGAGATATAGGCCAGGGTCTGGGAGGTGCAGCTGTCAAAACCATTGTACGCTCAGAGCCTCTGGTGTAGAAAGTATTTATCATGTTGTGCATGTTACCACTTCAACCATGTGGGCATGCAACTGTCTTAATCCCGATTTCATAGGCAAGGAAATGAAGATCTAGAAAGGTTAACAATGTGCTCAAGACATCACAAACAGTGAGAATTCTATATTCTACAAGGAGAAATGTAGTATCTAACCCACCATGAGTACCAGGGTGGGGGAGGCGGAATAACATGAGCTGGACATTCAAGAGAAAAAAAAAATGTATAGGTTAGGGAGGCCAGGGTCGTTTGTAGGAAGATGAAAGTTGAGTTGAGCTTTGAGAGAAAGAAAGGTTAGAGTTTTAATGAGTGAACACCCAGGAACTGCTTTAAGGGCCCTTATCAGAAAGTAAACAGTGAGAACTAACCTACACAGGAAAAGATACTAAAAGAACATGAGAAATGTAAATCAAGAAAAAAGCCTAAAGATGAGTTGAGGATTGAAGGTTTCTGTGATAACTGCAGTTGACCTGTTCTCTAGTGATACCCCTTGTTTCCTTTCCTTCTGCTTCTGGTCACTACTGCCAGTTATAAAAGCTTTTGGATGACAGGCACTATCAAAATTTAATACTGTCATAGGCAGGGCCATGATAGAAAACTCCAACAAAGTCGGCAGGTGAGAAAAAGATTAGCCAGGGAGACCCGAGGGAGGCCAGGCACAGGTCCAGTCCATGCCAATGGTACAGAGAGAATACAACCCTTGCCTTTGAGGTCCTTATGTTCTTAGGTGGACCTGACTGCTGCTGTACATTCTGCAGCAGAGGGAATGCAAAGGGTCACAGCTCTCAAATTCTGCGAAACAAAATTATTTAAAAATGAATGCTGGGGCTAGGAAGATGGCGTGGCTGAATATACTGCTTAGTGTGCAAGCTTACCTACCCGGTTTAGGATTCCCGTGCCTGCAGAAACCGTGGCACATACCTAAGCCCATGCGAGTGGTTGGAAGGGGCAGGGAGATAGGCAGATCCTTGAGACTCCAAAGGCCAGCTAGTCTAGCTGAAACATGTCTCAAAAACCAACGTGATAAACAGTAGATGAAGACACCTAACATTGACCTCTGGCCTCTACATAAGCACACTCAGGCAAATGCACCCATGTACACCTGAGCACACATGCTCACCCACCACACACATACAAACACACACACACACACACACACACACACACACACACATACACACATACATACAAGTGCACATACATAATATTTAAAATAAAAATTAATTCCATGGCTAGAACGATGTCTCAGCCATGAAAGGCTAGGATCACTACCCAAAATGCAAAAAATTAGTTCAATAGTTATCTAGGTTAGTCATACGTTCAAAGGTATTTATGCAAACATTTCAATACTAAAACTAGTATTTTCTATGATAAATGAAAATAAGAGAAAATAAAAGTTGCACATACTTATTTACACAGAGTAGGGAGACGGGCATTTGAACTTATTAATGTAGCTGGGAGAATCCCCTTGGTGAATAATCCAACTTTCTGTTCATTTTTCCTAGTCCCTGCCTGCGGCTTTCTGTAATGAAATTTCTTAACCTGAAGAAACTTAACTTTCCCCCTCTTTCAGTAGAAAGCAATTACCTCAATTCTCCTAACCACACCTACCATTTTCCCTTGAGTATTTCCCTAATTTCCTAAATAAGTAAACACACACACACACACACACACACACACACAGAGTGGGGGGAGGCAGAGAGAGAGAGAGAGAGAGAGAACCCAGTGTACATAATTCTGCTGTTTACACAACCAAAGACAATGATTTTTTCATTCCTGTACTTACTTTAGAAAATTCGACGTTTCCCGGTTTATGGGAAGTGACCACTGGAGAACTTCACAGCTGCAAAATTATAGAGACTTACTGCTCTCCCTCTGTGTCCACTCTCTCTCTCTCTCTTCTCTCTCTCTCTCTCTCTCTCTCTCTCTCTCTCTCTCTCTCTCTCTCTCTCTCTCTCTCTCTCTCTCTCTCTCTCTCTCTCTCACACACACACACACACACACACACACACTCACACACACACTCACATACACACACATCAAAAACGTGTGAAGGTATATTAATAATCACACAACTGTGGAGTGCCAACCGTACCTTAGGAAGCATCAAAGCAGGGAGGAGGTGTGACTTGGTGACATGCTCGCTATTCTACCGCCTCCTTCGCACAGACCTTATGCATGGCTTAGACTCCTTTACTGCCCGCTGCTTCAGGCAGTCACTACGTTTTAAGATAAAACATTTATTGTGCATGGCAGCCATTCTCTTAGTGCACGGGATGCACCCTGTAACCCGAGGCCCTCTAGGAAGCTCTAGTCTATTTTCAGCTGCCGTAGAACCTATTACTTGGTTGGCACAGTGCCTCTTAGTAGCTTGAAACACTAATAGTTTAAAAGCATTACTGCAGGTTATAGAATAGACTGTATAAACAGCTCTTGCCTGGGTTGTGGGCTCTCTGGCTCACACACTCTAGGTGTGGCCCCTCCCTGTCCCCAGTCCCGGCAGACTCTACAGCCTCTTTCTGCACTTACAGACTAGGGGCCTTGAAGGACACACTCCCATCCCTTCCATCTCTGCACAGTCCCCACGCACTCTCACACACACTGAGGACAGCATGCATTCTTTTTTTCATGTAGGCCCAAAGCCCAAATATCTCCAGTTCCAAGCCAACGACCCCAAGTCCTGATTGGAGCTTCGGTTTGCACGTCTCTCTGTTACGACAATTTCAATGGAAGAATTTCATCCTTTTGTCTTTTTTTAAACCAGGACCTGAGTTAGAGTTGCTCATGTGGAATCTGTAGCTTTCCTACCTTTTCTCAGAGCTCATTCTGCTCCTTCTTACAAACCCCCAGTCCTGTCACAGATGGAAGTTTTCCTGTTAATACGCTATGCCCTTCCTTGCTTAGCTGGGATGCCAGGACTGCCTGCTCTAAGCCTTACCTGTTCCCAGGTCTATATATTCTCTACCCTTTAACTTATCCCTTGGACGCCTACGAATCTCAGTCATGGGACTTACCAGAATACATTTGGTACTATATAAACTTGTCCTCAAGTTTTATTTTCCTTGAAGGGTTTTCAATGTCGTTTAATCTTTGAAAGTTCTCACAGAATTACAGTGGCATAATAGGTTCAGAGAGCTAGAATAGGGTCATTTATAAAGCACCTACTATGAATCAGTTACTAAAACAATATTGTACATATAGTGTTCATTTCCCAGACAACTTTTTCAATATTTTCTCCTTTCATCCAGGGAGAACTCAATAGTTTAAGTAATTATCTTAAATAGCAAACAAAACAAACAAACAAAAAATGATAGAAGCAAAGGCCAACTGAGATCTTCCTGGTTCAGGGTTTTCCTGTTCCGTGCCAGTTAGTACCATGCATGCCTGGCTCCTTGACCTTGTACCATGCCTGGCTCCTTCCCTGGCCTTTTTAGCATGTCCGGCTCTTCCCCAAACTCGGAGCTACCCTTCACTGACTGTGTGTTATATTCCAGGGGGTATTCTTATGTTTGCTCCGTCGCAGATAAGAAATCAAGGCCAGGAGATGTTGAACAATTGCTTCAGATGCCTCAGAATCAGTAACTTCCACAAGTAAGTTATAAACCTGATGCTAGAATTCTCCTTCATTAATAGGATCAAATTGATTATGTAAATATGTTAATATATAAACAATTGATCAAGAACACGAGAGATTCGTAATTACCATTTTTCATTATTAACTTCACTAAACCATTGCATTTTATTTTATACTTTATTGTATACAAGTGACTTGGAAAAGTAAGGATAAAATGCACCCCACAGAAATAAGTAGCAGTCTGCTCCCCCAAAGGAATATTAAACTATACATATTCACAAGGAGCAAAGAGAGAAGAAAGATGTAGAATCAGAAGTAACCACCAGCTTTTAATTTAGTATAAGAATATAATTTCAGTAAAGAAAAAAATGGGGAGAGGCTTAATGAGAATTAGTATGGCTGACTGCTGAGGAAGACTGTGTTCTGACATATAAGGATAACGATAAAGTCCTTAAAGTAGACACATCATTTAACCTGACATGATTTGAACACTGCTATTCAATTTTCTCAATGACTATTAACTTGATTAGAAAATCCCTATTGCTTTTTAAAGATATATATATGTGTGTGTATATATAAAATGAAAAAATTGAACAAATTATTTCCAAATAAATGTCTCTAAAATTGTCCTGCTGGTTCTGGCCATGTTAGTTTCTAGAGGTCCCAAAGCAGAGCTAGCCTGCAATGCATTATAAATGGGTAATTAACATTCACATGGAGGAAGGAAGCTGGTGAGTGATGTAAGGGAAAATCATTTTATTACAGCTAACCATAAAGCAACCATTTCAGACAATAATAATCTAATTTACTGAGCCCCATTAACAAGGCCATTGTTATTCCGCCACTCACCCCATGTCTTTAACTGGCATGTCTGCCAGAGAAAACAATAGGTTAGATCTTTCTTCATGATTTTCAATCACAATTTGTTCATTAGGCTCTGGCACGCTCAGCGTATAATTTCATAGGATTTGTTTATCAAAAGATAACCAAGGAATGGAAAGGTTTCTCTTTAATTCTATTTCAAAGTAAAAATATCAAGTTATAAGATCACATGAAAAGATTGTTTTTGATTATCTAAACAAGGTGTCCACAGATCGTGGCTCATACGCCAAAAACATATACCTTGTATGTACTTGTAAGACAAAAACTAAACAAAACAAAGCAAGGAAGCAAACAACCTCTTGATTGGCACACAGATTCCCATCCATTTGTGCATTGTGTTCGGGTGTCCTCTCATCACAACAGCAATGCAGTTGTATCAGGAATTGGGAATCTCCCAAAGCCTAAAATACTTCCTGGCCCTTTAATGGAAACAAGTTTCACCTCTTGTTTTCCTAGGCGAAACACTATGCCTTCTAGACGTCCTCATCTGTTCTCCATTCTCATTCATTAATCTGTTTTTAATCTACTTTACCCAAAATTATTCCATTTAAACATTTTTGTTGCCTGGTAAATCTCCCATCTCCTATTGGTGTATACTTACCTTTTTTAGTAACTAGCACAATTAATTTTATTCTAAAATTTATTAAACTTGAATATTATAAATGTCAAATGTGTCCCAGTTTCTCCATGAGATTGATTTAAAAAATCAACTCAATAATGATAAAAAAGACAAATGGAAGAAATTTAAAGCTTTACTTAGTGCCCTAGCTAAGATTTCTACTGCTGTGATGAAACACCATGACTAAAGCAACTTAGGAGGAAAGGATTTACTTCACTTAAACTTGCACAGCAGTGTTCATCATCAAAGGAAGTCTGGACAGGAGCTCAGTCAGGGCAGAAACCTGGAGGCAGGAACTGAAGCAGCAGTCATGGAGGGGGAAGGCTTACTGTCTTGCTTCCCCTAGCTTCCTCAGCCTGCTTTGTAGTAGAACCCAGAACCACATAGGGCTTGCCCCTACACAATAGGCTGGGTCCTTCCATATCAATCACTAACTAAGAAAATACTCCAGGACTGGAGAGATGGCTCAGTGGTTAAGAGCATTGGCTGCTCTTCCAGAGATCCTGAGTTCGAATCTCAGCAACCACATGGTGGCTCACAACCATCTGTAATGTGATCTAGTGTGTCAGTAACTGCATGCTCATATCCATAAAATAGATCAATATGTTTCAAAGGAAGAAAGGAAGGAAGGAAGGGAGGGAGGGAGGGAGGGAGGGAAAGAAAAGACTCTATAGGTTTGCATATAGCCTAGTTTTTTTTTAATTTTTTTTATTATTATTTTCT
>NC_034591.1:2164922-2166219 GCF_900095145.1 Mus pahari
ATTTCCCTGATGGCTAAGGATGTTGAACATTTTTTCAGGTGTTTCTCAGCCATTCGATATTCCTCAGTTGAGAGTTCTTTATTTAGCTCTGTACCCCATATTTAATGGGGTTTTTTGAATTTCTGGAGTCCAGTTTCTTGAGCTCTTTGTAGCATATAGCCTAGTTTTATGGAGGCATTTTCCCAGTTAAGGCTCGTTCCTCTCCAGTGCCTCTAGCTTGTACCATGTTGACATAAAACTAGCCAGCACACTTAGGCTTTAAAGAAAGTACTAAAGAGGGGAAGGAAACATTACCATCACCCCAGAACCATTGTCCTTCACATTCCTCAAGAGAATGGTTTTCATCCTAATGCTGCAGTTCATCCTCTCTTCAAACTCCTCAAACTGTGAAGCTTCTGTTCTGCTCCCATCCACCCACCGCACACTTGCACCCTGCAGTGACTTCTCTCACCGCGCTGCTGGCTGGCCTCTGGGTGGTCTCCTTTGCCCACACCATGTGGTGTGGCCCCAGGTGTAATTTTTAACAGGTGTAATATTTCAACAAAATACCTAATCAAAGTATTTAAAATTATGCCTTTCTTATTATACATGCAAAAGTCTTTCCTGGTGGTTTAGGGGAACTGTAGAGTGAGAACTTTTCTGCCCCATCTTTGTTCTCCCACAATAGCATTTTTAAATTATCGTTTCTTTTTATTGGTGATTATATTTCATAAGGACAATTTCAAGGATATCCTGTACTTTCACGTATTCATCTTTCACTACATTCTTTTCTTCCTTTCCTCCTTTATGGTTTCCTTCCCTCAGCCTCCTACCTTCATCCTATCTTGTTTGTGCATAAAGCGATTTAATGAATCCATATATAATCCAGGAACCACAATGTGAGAAAAAACTTTAAACTCTTAAAACTAAGTTTGTAAAACTAAGTTAAAATTCAGTTTGTTTAGCCAACTTTTGGGGAGGATATGTGTTGGGAACTAAAAAGGGGGCCCTGGGAAGAGGGAGAAGGGGAAACCCACACTCCACCAGAGTTTTACCTATTCTCTGGTCTGTTGGGCATGGGAGGGCTGCTATCTACCTTCCGCTCAGCCCTGGGTGAGCATTCAAGCCTCTGACCCACTCTTCAGGGGGTGTCCAAGGGGCAGCCCTACCTGGGAACCCCGGAGCTACTTTGCTAAAGCCACTGGGGTTATGGGAGAGAGGGATGAGGGAAGAGAGGTTCCCAACACCTGCAGAGAGTGTGTGCAGCAGATCTTGATGAGCAGAGACTCTGTATGGTTTTAGAGCTTTATTATAGAAA
>NC_034591.1:2166752-2178445 GCF_900095145.1 Mus pahari
GGAGGGTATAGGGGACTTTCAGGGTAGCATTTGAAATGTAAACAAAGAAAATATCTAATAAAAAATAGAAACAAGAATGATAATGTAAAATATGGGATAGTTTAATTCTATCAATATATTTAAATTATTCATGGGACTTTGCAGTGTGACTATCATGGTACTAGGGAATGACCAAACAGATAAGGGAATGGAAGTGAATAGACGTGTTAAGAAATACTGTGGGCTGTGGAGATGGCTAAGTGGAAAATGCTGCCTGAGAATGATGAGACCTCATCTTGGGTCCTCAGCTCCCACATAGAAGGTGTGTCAGTGCTCATCTGTAGCACCTGGACTGAGAAGGACATGGGGCTGGCAGAGACAGGGGGATCCTAGGGACTCCCCGGCCAGCCAGTCTAGCTAACATCACAAGTTCGTGTGTCAAATGATAAAGTAGAAATTATAGCAGAAAACAGTATTGTTCACCTCTGGCTTTTTCAGGGATTACACAGGAGCACACACACACTCAGGCATATACACACATGAAAACACACACTCATGTACACACACATGTACACACACACCATACATGAACACTATATATGTTTGTGTATGTGTCTTTGTACTGAAATGTGAATAGAAATTATATAATGAAAAAGATTCCATCTCATAGAACTGATATAAAATAGTCTTTTGAAATCAAATCATGTTAACATCTTTATTATTACACAAAGAACACCCTTGTCTCATCTTACAGTGCCTCATTTTCCTAGGGTCGAAGGTCTCTTGTATGGTATGTTGGCCTCAGTCTCACTATGTAGCTAAAGATTAACCTCCATTTCCCAAGAACTGGAATTGGAGACATGCATCCCCACACCCAATTTATTCAGCATAGGACTAACCTCGGGGCTTTGTGCATGCTAATAAAGAATGCTACCAAAAGAGCTCCAATACCAATTTTAGAGTTGCTTTTTTTTTTTTTTAACTAAATTCTCTTTTGTATGGTTTAAGTATAGTTAGCTTTGTTCTCTTTCAATTTCCATTTGCATGGAATGTCTTTCACCACATGTTCTTGTATCTCTTAAAGAGGAAATGGGTTTCTTGTGAACAGTTGAGAGCTGGAGTTGTTTTTAAATCTATTCAATGCCTTTTGAGAGTAGAGTTTATGATATTTATTTCATGATCACTGATATTATCTTTATTAGTGCCATTTTATGGTAACTATCTAGTGACAAAAGAGTTAATTCACCAGGAAAACGTAAGAACTGCAAATACATTCACATCCCTCATTGGCATATCTGAAAATGCAAACAAATAATAAATAAATATGAAGTGAAAGAAAATAAGAGGGAATTTCAATATCCCAGTTTCAACAGGGTATAGAGTATGTATACAGAAAATCAATAAGAAAATGTGGGGTTTGAATATTTTAAACTATGCAGACATAAACAGAACAGTAGTAGTTCTTGACAGACATGGTTAAGAACCAATGAAGCATTTACCAGGATAATTATGTTTGGGCGCTAAACAATTATCATATCAATTATCTTTTCTGACCACAATATTATGAAACTAAAAATCAAAAAAGAAAATTCACAATTATGAGAAAATTAAGCAACATGTTCCAAACAATAGCAGATTGAAGAAGTCAAAGGGGAATCAGATTTATTGAGAAAGAAACATACAGAAATGTGTAAGGTCAGCACGTAGTTCTAAGAGGAGAGTTAATAGCAATGAGGGACCATGGCTATAAAAGGGGGCATCAAGAGTGGACCCCTGAGGTTACACATGAGGAAAACGAATGAGCTAAGCATGAAGTTAGCAGGACATAGTAAAGACCAAGATGGAAGTAAATTAAATACTAGCCAGGGAAAAGAAAAAAGATCCACAAAGCAAGCTGGTTTTGTAAAAAACAGACACCCTTTACAGCAGCCCTTAGATAGTCTAGGTCCAGATTAAAACAGAAGCGTGACTCAGAAACGCCCACGTCTCCATCTTCTGATGCAGTCTGTGTCCAGAGGTTGAGAATTGTCCATAGAATTTACAGATTCTATGTTTCTTTCTCAATACTTCTAATTATATATGCCTGAAAAGCCATTTTATACAAACTTCAGGTACAGAAATTTCCTTTGGCGTTACAGAGAATCTTACCATGCAAGAACATTCTCCTTCTCCCTCTGGAAGATTTGTCTTGTCAGCTATTTATCAGTAATATGCCATGGAAATGGAAAATAAATTCACCTTTTAAAATATTTTTCACAAATTCAACAAAAGCATTAAATGTTTAACCTTTAAAATATTAACCATACAGATGGTTAAAACATGCTTACCCAAGGTGACAGTCCTCTGCAGAAACCAGTTACAGGTCACCAGTCACCTGAAGATTATAGAATATTATCAGAACTGTATTACAAATTATTGTCACAGAGGCCAGACATCTAAAAATACTTATTTCTACTTTATATGCGGGTGGAGTTTTTTGGTTTGTTTTTGCTTTGCTTGTGTGTACATCTCTGTCAAACATGAAGGCAGTACTTATAGAGGCCTGAAGCGAATCCCCTAGAACTGGAGTTACAGATGGATACAAGTTTCCATATGGGTGCTGAGAACTGGAACTGGGTCCTCTGGAAGAGCAGTTGGTGCTTTAACTGATGAGCGACTTTTTTTCTTTCTTTTTTTTTTTTTTTTTTTTTTTTTTTTTTTTTTTTTTTTTTTTTTTTTTTTTTTTTTTTTTTTTTTTTTTTTTTTTTTTGGACTTTCCAGACAGTGTTTCTCTGTATTGCCCAGGTTATCCTAGAACCCACTCTGCCCAGGCTGGCCTTGAACTCAGAAATCTGCCTGGCTCTGCCTCCCAAGTGCTGGGTTTAAAGGCATGAGCCACCATTGCCAGGCTGTTGAGTGACTTTTAAGTCAAGATGTAATCAAACTTAAGATTTCCTTTTATTGGGGGTGCAATAAAAATCTATAAATTTAAAAAAATCTTAACCATAAAATGCACACAGATGTCATAAATACACTAAGGATTTGTGTGCTGTGATTTTAATGTTGTTATTTTAATATTTAGGGGTCAAGAATTACAAGATGTCATTAGCCTGGGTGGAAATTGGACAAAGAGGAAAGGGTTAAATGTTTGAGGAAACGACAAGGCTAGTTGTCCTCTGTGACAGAAAATCCATGGACATTCAGTGACTCTCTAGGCCAGGACATCATCCGGATACATTTTCTAGGTAAACAGTGTGTGCACCAGAAATCTCTTTCCCTCTCCCTGTGTGAGAAGCCCTGTGCCTAAGCCACGTTGTATACACTCTGTATTTTCCTACTCCACAGACCAGAGGCTTGTTTAATCTGTCTTGTATAAACAAAGGTCACCAACCAGGGAAGCCACACTGAGTCAGTCCTCTCTCTGTAAAGGAGCAACTGAGGGGAAGCTGGAAGAACTGGAAGATTTAGCTAGCTTAGAGTATTCGGTGAGATGAAGGGCAGTGACCACAGGATTCCTTAAGACAAAGGTCTCCTTGAGTTTCCTCAGTTAAGTGGGAAGGAAGGATAAAGGGAAGTAATTAAATCCCCAGGTGAACTGAAAAATTTTAATAACCCACTCCAATGTTCCCGATTATCATTAGAATTACTATTTTGCAAATCCCAGTCTAACTATTGAGGATACAGAAGTGTATTTCAGAATGGGGATAACAATCTGCTGTCCTGTTTCCCACATGACCTTTAACTCTGTGGTCTACAGGAAGAACCTGACTTCTGGCTGTCAGTCACTGAAAAGGCCTAGGGGAGCCTATCAAACGGATGAAAGCACTTGCCTGGAGCATTCCAGTTGTAAACAGGAACTTGTCCACGTCTTGCATAAAGGGCCATCTGGCTGTTCAAAAGGATGTTGAATATACAGTAAGTGTAAAAATGGTTATAGTTGAAGTTATCTTAAGTCATTATATAAAGTATAGTTATATGTTAGCATCTTTGCTTTATTAACTTGAATTCTTTCATCTACTCATCAGGAGAGTTAGTACATTTTATTAAGAAAAATACAACTGAATTAAATGGAATGCCATCTAAAAATCAATTAACAATAAAAACAACAGTTGCTTCTTTACTCATATCTGCCCTACATAAAGGCAGAGTATTGGTCTTTTCCTAATTATATCTCGAATGAGAGAAACATGCAGTGCACAACAAATAATAATTATTCTGACAAAGAAGAGATGCATTCAAGAAAATGTCAAGTATATCAAATATCTATATTTTATTAATATTTAAAACATTTAGTTATTTAATTTTTATATTCTATATAAATTAATTATATCAGATTAAATAATAAACATCTTTAAAGACTGATGTACTATAAGAATTTCTCTTCAGTGCTGTGACTTGAACCCAGGGCCTTATGAATGTTAGACAGGGGCTTTTCCACTATGCCACACATCCAGTAAAGCACTAGAACCTAGAAGGATGATTAGATTATCAAGAAAGTCTCCTTGGAAGAATAAAATCCTCTCGCAAGTCCTATGGCCATGCAGTTAACAAAGGCAGAGAATGCCCATGCAAGAAATTTAAAACGAAGATGGACAGCTAAGTTAAATTACAACTAAATACAGTCGTCAGAGCATGTTTACAAATCGTTCTTTTACACTGTCGATGAAAGATCTTTCAGCAGCAGTTTTTGCTAAGGCCTCTACTCTTATGAGTATCATTTGCTATTTTGTTCATACTGACCACACACACAAAAAAAATAACAATACACCATAATCTTTTTAAAAATATAGAAAATAGCCGCTTGCCATGCAACTACTGTGCCCCATGAGTTCTTCTCTCTTAATTGTTCTGTTGTTGTTTGAGAGGAAAGGAATATGAACATCTTACTCTGTCTTGTACTGATATGTTAATAAACCCCTAATACCAGAAAAATGTAACTTTCTAAACAAAGATACTAAACAAGTAAACTGTAATATAAATGTATATATTACATATTTTTAAAAATATATGTATGTTTAATGTTACACATATTAAAATATATTAAATTTTTTTTTAATTTTGTAAACATGCTCTAACAGTTGTGCATATATATATATACATATATACATATATGTTATATACATACATATATATACATATATGTTATATACATACATATATACATATGTTATATATATATATATATATATATATATATATATATATATACACACACATGAAGATAAGCCTATCTGTGTACATCTTTTTATATTTAATTCTTCCTATCATATTTAAGGGTTCTTCTTATAAAAGGTATACAGTCTAACAAAGGAAACACCAAGTTATAAAAGAGAGGGAAAAGACAAATTGGTAATCATCTATGAACTATATGATTACTTTTCAAACTCTGCAATGCCCCTTTGTAAAAGGACACTTTATTCTACAGGAAAGGAAAAAAGGGGGGGAGATTCTCAAAAGAAAACAGGAAAACAAAATACTTTAGTTATGAAAAGAAACTTTTTGTGAATTGCAGTAGGGTGCTGGTGAAAACACACTGAGGCCTATTGGATACATGGAAGGGGAGCAGGGTAAGGGAGACAGAGGCAAGGGGCGGGAGCTTAAGCTTAAGAACAAAATATAATAACATACTTATAAAAATGTCATAGTGAAAAAGTATGTGTATGCCAACTTAATTAAAAATTCACAACAGGATGTCAGCAAAGTTGCCGAAGAGTGACTGTAGGAAAAATATTTTATGAAATATAAACTTAAGTAGTTAGAATAAAAATACTTTTTTTTTTTGGTTTCTTAAGACAGGGTCTCTCTATGTAGCTCTGGCTGTCTTGGAACTTGCTCTGTAGATCAGGCTGGGCCTCAAATACACAGAGATCCACCTGTGCCTCCCTGGGATCAAAAGCATACAGTACTTTGCTTTGGTATATGTTTTACTAACAAGAAGTAATGAAACCACTGTAAAAATCCAAGGGGAGCAGCAACCCCTTGGAAATACAGGGGTAGACTAAGGAAAACACAGTGTATAAGTGAGGCAAGCTAATAATGGTGTGGATTTAAGACGTGGGTGTAAAGAAAGAGAATTCCATTCACATGGCCACCGATATTCTCCTTCAAGAAACATGGATTGGTGGCACATAGAATTTTATTTTCTACTTCCACTTTGAGTTTTTTATAAAATAGTTACACAGTTGTGTTTTATAGTCTCTAGAATAGTTAAAAGTTTTAGACTTAAGAAATGAGTATTCTGGGATGTAATTAAAGACACAAAATCATAAATGACAACTACATTTAAGTCAAATGAATGAGAAAGCTTACAGAACCGGGGGTCTCTGGGAACAGCGGGAGGGGGGGGGGAGATGACATTAAGTATAGGGAATCAAAAAAAATTTTTTTTGAGGCACGGTCTCTCTATGTAGACCAGGCTGGACACTCCAATTCAGAGATGCTCCTGCCTCTGTCCCTGAATGCTAAGGTGAAAGAAGAACATTACCACTTCTGGCAATCAAATTTTGTGTCTTAAATAATAAGAGAAAGAGTCAGGTACAGAAACAGAGGATCCAAAGGACTAAGTAAATTCCAAACATAAGCAAGATAAAAGTACAGGAAAAACAAACAAACCGGGTGTGGCGGCGCTCGCCTTTAATCCCAGCACTCGGGAGGCAGAGGCAGGCGGATTTCTGAGTTCGAAGCCAGCCTGGTCTACAGAGTGAGTTCCAGGACAGCCAGGGTTATACAGAGAAACCCTGTCTTGAAAAAAACCAAAAAAAAAAAAAAAGTATCAGTAACCTTAAAGTTACTGATGACACACAGGAAAAATAACTGAACATCACAAAATAAT
The DNA here is from genome assembly GCF_900095145.1 of Mus pahari. Classification (NCBI taxonomy): domain Eukaryota; kingdom Metazoa; phylum Chordata; class Mammalia; order Rodentia; family Muridae; genus Mus; species Mus pahari. The sequence continues at coordinate 2,173,543 of NC_034591.1, forward strand.
ATGTAAAAGAGCAAAATAGCAAAACAAAAAGATGATAATAAAGCCATCACAAGACAAAATTTCTAGTCTTCCTGATGGGGTGCTAAGGGTAACGTGTGGTTGTCAGTGTGGCAGGAATTATTCAGTCATCTAGTTGAGCTACATGGAGCTCATCGGCAGAGACACAAACAGCCACTGAAGGATGGCTTCAGCAAAGGACAATTAGAGGTGGAGGGGGGACAGGAAAGTAAGTCATGCTATCTTTTCATCTCATGATGTTGAATGTACCTTTTAATGTTTCCTTACCATCTGGATAGAGTATCTGCTCTTTTTTTTTCCCAACGTAATATTTTTATTGATTATTTGGGAATTTCACATCACACACCCCATCCCACTGACTTTCCAGTCCTCCCAGATCTAACTCCCCAGCTTTGAGGTCCCCCATCCTCCCCAGTAGAAGAAGGAGGAGAAGTGGAGGAAGGGTAGAAGAGAAGAGGTAGAAAGAAGGGAAGAAGATGGGGAGGAGAAGGGGGAGGGAGATGGGGAGGAAGGTTGGAGGAGTGGGAGGAGGAGGAATAGGAGGGGGAGAAAAACAAACCCAATTTGGAGCAAGGTCAAACTCCCAGAGGCCAGCCCTTTAAAGAAAACCAATTCCTTCTGCACCTGCACCCTCCACAGAAACCATCAGTTGTGAAGAGCTACACTTCGGCATCCTTACCACAATTTTTAAGGGTTCTCTTTGATGGATTACTGTCTAAGCTGTTACTTTCTGGGGGGTGGGATGGGGTGAGGGGCTGTAGGGGTTGTCACGGAAGCCTTCTATGTCCCCCTTAGACACTTCCTGTTAACTTAGTGTTGTTGTTTTTTTTAATGCTATCATCCCTAAGTAAATTCGTAGGAAGAATAACATGACGTACTCTTGCATGAAGAAGTAATAGGCGAGGCAATACCAGAGGAACGCTATAGCTAACACTATGATCAGTATCAGCATCACGATTCCAAACAGGTCAACTGCAATTGAAGAAAAGAGGCAGAGCTTAACGGCAGATCAAAAGTTTTCTTATGCTTTGTTAACTTTTCTAGATTTATGCAGTCTTGATTCTTGGCTATACATTCTCAAATCATTGTTGAACATAAGGCCACAATAAATAATTAGAATACAGTGTGTTCTAATGAGATGACCATTAGTACAGCAATCACTGCTGTGAAATTCATCTAGATTTTAGAAGAGGTAAACAAATCTTTGCATCATTTTTCTCTCTTCATCTTGCCTTCTATTTAAATTTTGCTACATTCTCCACAGGAGAGGCAGCTGTGGAGGAGCGCGTAGTCAACATGGGGTGGCTTACTGTATGGGTGCCAGCCTTTTTTTTTTTTTTTTTTTTTGGTTTTTCGAGACAGAGTTTCTCTGTGTAGCCCTGGCTGTCCTGGAACTCACTCTGTAGACCAGGCTGGCCTTGNTCCTGGAACTCACTCTGTAGACCAGGCTGGCCTTGAACTCAGAAATCCACCTGCCTCTGCCTCCCGAGTGCTGGGATTAAAGGCGTGCGCCACCATGCCCGGCTCAGCCTTCTTATTAGTAGAAACAGACCACACTTGCTGGGAAAGCCGATTTCTAAGTCTGGCGAACCCCATCTCCCTCTGGCTGGATAATCAATTAGCCTAGTGTACAGTGAAATGAACTAGGAGGGAAACCATCAAATAGAAGATCGGAGTTTCTGTTCAGACTGAATGCAAAGTTTTTCTTTATGAGGTGCAAATACAGATGATTTAAGATCTATAGAACCTGAAGCAAACAGAGACTCAGGGCAAAATTATATATTTTCACTTCAATTGAGAAAAAAATACTAGACAACTGGTTGATAGATGGAATTTTCTCATAAGGGTAACGTACTCTTGGGAAAATCCCCTGTGTTTGGTTCTCTGGAAATTTCATTTTAAAATACTAGAACATTTTTTCTGCTTTGTTAACTACCCTATAATATGCCCAAATTTGACATAGCAAATGGAAAGGTTCTTTTCGGTAAATAGTATTTGCTGTCTTAAAGAGTCACTATTTTTAGTGATAATTCTCAATATAGACTACAGTCACTGAGGAAATGTTACAGGAACACCACTGGGTTTACGATATGTGCATTTCAGAATTAACATGTGCATACCCAAACACACACATACATACACACACTTATGTACACATACACACATATACTCTGTCAGAGTTTCTACAACATTAGAACATAAACATCCCTTAAGAAGGTTATGAGTATCGTGCAACAGACATTTTTACAAATGAATCTCTAAACTATCAAGTATTACGGTAAGAGCTCTACCTGACTCAACTTACATCAACACCACCTGGCACAACCAATGCGCTTAGATCAGAGGGCAACAGTGAACCAGAGCCCTGGACTAGAGAATTTTATCAAATTCTCTAGCAGATCTAGTCGCTTACAATCCTTCAAGTGTAACAAAGTTCTAGTATTTGCAAGTCCATTGAAATGATGTCACAAAGATTTAAAGGAGAACTCACCATTACAGTTTGCCCAAAATATGGAATTGAATTTACAGTCAGAATATGGAAAACAGTACTTTTTGCAAACCCTTTCTTCTCGGCACCAAATACACTGTATGTGGAAAAAAAAAAGCAGTGACAAAGTGTAATAACACCTACAGCAAGGTTCTTGAACTAGTGCAATACATATTCAACACCGTTTTGGTTATAGTAGACACCATTGGGGGTCTGTGGAAGCCATTGGTGGTCTGTGGAAGCCATTGGTGGTCTATGGAAGCCATTGGTGGTCTGTGGAAGCCACTGGTGGTCTGTGGAAGCCATTGGGTGTCTGTGGAAGCCATTGGGTGTCTGTGGAAGCCATTGGGTGTCTGTGGAAGCCATTGGGTGTCTGTGGAAGCCATTGGTGGTCTGTGGAAGCCATTGGTGGCCTGTGGATGGCTTTTTCAGACTGGGGGTCTCAGACCACAGCAGCAGTGAATCTTGGCTGCCAAAGGATCGCAAATTCCCCTTGGGAATGTTTACTTTGGGGTGGCCAGCTTGCTCTTGAGGTTGCTATCCTCATGGGCCAGAAACTGACTAGTATAGAGTTCCAAACAGTGACCCAGTGAACTTCTTTGCTTTTAGTTATAGGACAATTTTGGTATGTGATATTTTTTCCCCCAACAGGTGACCCATCAGGGAAATGTAGATGCAGAGACCTCATCCTTTCCTGGCTCTTGTCCCTTATCTTCTTGCAATCCATTTTTTCCATGGGAATTTTGCTATACCTCAGTCACACTGATGTTTCCCCACACTGAAATTCCTCTCTCTGATGCTGCATTTGGAGGACTCAACCCAAAACCTATGTCAGGAAATAGTATTGAGAACTGCTTGAGATAGGATTTAAAATGTCTCTAATGTCTTTCTGAAGTCCCTTTTCTGAAGCATCTACGCTATCTTCCAAGGGAGCCTTCCTATGTGACATATGGTTCTGGGGATGCTGTCAATCAGTCTTACGTCACTTCCCTATACCTGCTCTGATGATCAAGAAGCAAACCCTGTGCTCAGACCCCGTGTTAACATAAGGCAGAAATGAATACAAGACCAGAGCCCGGAAGAGGTAGACAAAATGTCAAGAGTGGAGCTGGAGAGATTGTTCAACCATCAACAGGCCAATGGAGGAGCTAGAGAAAGGACCGAAGGAGCTGAAAGGGTTTGCAGCTCCCACAGGAGGAACAACAATATGAACCAACCAGACTCCCAGAGCTCCCAGGGACTAAAACCATCAACCAAAGAGTACACATGGAGGGACCTATGACTCCAGTTGCATATGTAGCAGAGGATGACCTTGTTAGACATCAATAGGAGGAGAGGCCCTTGGTCCTGTGAAGGATGTCCCAGTGTAGGGGAATGCCAGGACAGGGAAGCAGGAGTGGGCAGATTGGAGAGGGGAGGGGATGGGGGGTTTTGGAGGGGAAACCAGGAAAGGGGATAACATTTGAAATGTAAATAAAGAAAATATCTAATTTAAGAGAAAAAAAAAAAAAAGAGGAACTGTTACTCTTTCAGAAGGTCTAGATTTCAACTCCCAGTACCAAATCAGGTGGCTTACAGCCAACTACCTGTAACTCCAGTTCTAGGGGCTCTAACTCCCTCTTCTGGGCTATGAGGGATCCAGGCAAGCATATGGTACACAAACATATTTGCAATCAAGCATTCGATAAACTGTCTGCCACATAGGGCTTAGCCTGTGACAGGCAGTGTTCTAATTCTTTCAAATGCACTAATTCATTTTGCTCTCATGGAAATCCTGTAAGCTAGTTGCTATGTGGGTGAGGACAATCAGGCACAGAACAGGCCGCTGGCTTGCACAATATGATCACACAGCTAGTTAAGATGGCAGCCCAGTTCTGAACTAGGGGCTGTTCCTAGATACACTTGTGCTATTGCTTGCTGCAGAATCCCAAAGCTAGCAAAGGTAATGATTCACCCAATGTAAAGAATCACCTTAGGCGGTGACTGAGAACAGGAGATGTACCTCGGACCAGCTTTTGTTCCATACCTGCCAAGATCAAAGGTCAAGTTCAAGCTGGTAAAGCAAATCTAAGACAGATGCCACTTAGGACACTGAACCTGTTACCTTAGGCTATGGTTTAAAGACAGGAACTACAAAGGCAAGGTCTAGGCTCAATGAAAAGAGCCTACAGCTAGCCTTAGCCGTTAGTTCTTAAAGCCTCTTAAGAGTCAAGCTTATGGAATATGACAGAGTTTTAAGAGAGAGACAAGGACGGAATAAATGTGAACTAGCTTGTTATTCAAGTGCTAAGATGATTGACAGGACCCAGTAGCCATGACTGTCCACAAGTGAACTCCTAAAGTCTCAGTCTCTCTCTCTCTCTCTCTCTCTCTCTCTCTCTCTCTCTCTCTCTCTCT
>NC_034591.1:2178853-2182651 GCF_900095145.1 Mus pahari
TCTCTCTCTCTCTCTCTCTCCATAGTGGAGATCTTTAGGAAGCCTAGTCTGGGTATCGACATATTTGGTGACCAAACAGCTCATGGCTTGACTTGGGCGAGCAGAGCATGCACTCGGTTTGTTACAGCAGCACTAACCACTACCTTCTCTGAACAGGAGTTTCAGCTACTGTTATCTTGATTTTGCTTCCGTGTTGATCAGTGAGTTCTGGGGAGTTGGTTTGATTGATTGCGTAGCTTACTTGATGGAGTATGGAACATGAAAAGCCACAGCCAAACCCAGGATTTGTTCATGTCTCTACGAAGGTCGTCTAGACTTGGGGCTGGAAGCAGAGCTCACAGTGACTATGAGTAAATGTAATTTTTAGTGAGAACTGGTAGCGTTATTTTGCCAGGGATATTTTTTAATAATATGGAGGGAGGGTAAAATGAAATGTGTGTCCCAAGCAGGCAGAGCCTAAAATGAGGCAGAAGGAAGCAGGTTTTTGTTTTGTTTTGTTTTTAATGTTTGCTGTCTGTGTTTCCACTTCTGATCATCTGTACTTATAGGCATCTTCGGTCAATGCTATGTAGCTGTGAAGCTGTCAGTCAGTTCTTTGCTCCTCTCTTACAACCATAGTGACACTCAGGGAAGTTCATCCCCTGACCAGTCTATACTGCTGGTCTCAGTGAGTGAAGTGTCTTAACCCTGGAGAGACTTGGGGCCCCAGGGAGTAGGAAGGCCTGGGGGTAGTGAGGACATCCCCTTGGGGACAGTGGAAGGAGTAATGGGATGAGGACAGACTGGGAGGGGTTTAATGACTGGACTGAAAAAAAAAAAAAGTAATAAAACAAACAAACAAAAAGCCCTAAATAGGAACAATGAGAATTTCCTTTAGAGTTATAGACATTGTGAGTGGTTGGCTAGCAGGGAGCCTCCCTTGCTTGTTTAGAGAAAACCCGTTACTGTGGAAGAAAATGAGGTCAATATCCTGATTGTTGTGGCGGGGACTGAAAGTGAGGACAGAAACTGGAGTGTGACCTGCTTTGAGATTGAGCTGAGCATGAAGCCATGCACACCCAATTTCATGAAGGAGTGAACCCCCTCTTCTATTAAATTATTTTGCATTGAGTTTCTACCACTTACCACAAAAAAAAAAAAAAATGATACCTTAACTCCTGTAACTATGTCTAAAATGTTTTCAAAGCACAGAACTTCACATTCATGGCCCAGAGGAACAGTATAATATACTGAGCATCTCTAAGTTGGTAATATATAATTTAAGACAAATTACATGGGATTTTCCTGGTAGCTAAGGAGGGTGAACCATGTAACTATGAGAACTTTTCAACTTCAACCTCTTAAGTACGTGACAGCTGAGAATCCAGTTAAAGGCTTTTAGGCTCCACAAGAAGACTGAAATCTTCATTTTGAAGTAGAAACCTATTTTTAATAACTTTCTGTAGACATGGAAATTACTATTTGATATGAAATGTCATTAAAATGGAAAATACAGGTAGGAGAGGGATACAATGATGATCAGTGAGTCATTAACATTGCATTTAAAAGGGCCCAATATCACACTACCAGACAGAGAAAATGACTGTGAGGAGGTAAAAAACAGAAGGAGGCTTACAATAGAGATGCCAGATGTAGCAGAGATTACACAGATCAACAAAGCATTGTTTCTGCTTCTTGGAGGGCGCCGTTTACCATTTGTTTATCTCCGAATCTCTTAGCTATTTATCTCTGAATGGATGGATGTCATCATTTCAGAATGATCAATATTCAAAATGTGATACTTAACAAGAGAAAGTACTCACTTTGATTCAGAATGACTGGGTAAGATTTTTTTCAAACAATATGGGAAATAGATCTTGAAGAACAAATGTATAGGGAGGAGGAAGAGGTGCAGAAGGCACAACAGAATACTAAGACAAAGATCATGATGGAAAAGTGAAAATCTATCCTGGTAGCTTTTCATAATGCCACTCAGAAAGATGTCTTGTAATGGGTTGTGATGGGTTATGACTAAGAGACCAAGGAGTTTTATATTTTGTTTTATTTAACAACAGAGACTGGATTGGGTTAGTTGGAATTCAATGGTGACCTCATTTAAAAAAAACATAATTTTAATGATAAGGCATGAGAAAAGACTAAAGGGATAGGGGTGAGGTGGGAGATAGAGTAGCAATTTGAGAGTTCTAGGATTGCTTCATTTGAAAGAAAAGAATGGACAGATGTTTTATGGAAGGCACGGGAGCCAAGAGTTTTTAAAATTAGGATTCTTGAGGAATGATGCCAGGAATAAATAAAGAAGTTTTAAAAAATTAGCTTTTTGGGGAAGACAAAATGATAAATGTAGAGATATTTTAAAGTTTGAGGTGATTAAAACAGATACCAAGAAGGAAATGTCAGTCAAGCAACAGAGAGCATGATTAGGAGGGAAATGATAGGTGTGATGGGTTCTGGGAGAAGCCATGACTGCAGAGAAGAGAGCACAAAATGGTCATGAAGCATAAAAATGTCCTTCTTGCAGTAGATGGTAAGAAACACAGAGAACTACAACTGGACAATGTGCAGAGGCAGAGAGACTTTGGAATGCTCTGTCCTAAGTGGGATGCATTTATACCCAACTCCTCAAGGCTCAGAGTCTGTGCAGAAGAGCAAGCAGAGAGACAGTAAGGTCTGGAGGTGGTGAGTGACTCCAAGGAAACAGAGTTTTCCAGATGCAACTTCGCCTATTACATATGCTCTACACACATCTCTATTTGTTCACTATCAGAAAATGAGTATTAAAATGGATCTCTTGGTGCAGTGTGAGTTACAGCATTTGTAAGCATGTTTGACAGTCATATGATAATGAAACTTTCATGTGAACTACTCAACAAATAAGGTAGAGCACAAGTTCCCTTTAGCTTTCTGTAACTTAATTTCTTTCTGTCCTGAACAATAATCCATATCAGGATGCAATGAATAAGAAAGATTTGATTTTAGGGAGACTCTATAACGTACTCTGAGTTGTTTTTTAATGCATTGCAAAGTTCTGCCTTATAACTCTCAATAGTCAAGAACAATACTTATAACACTCTCTGACATTATTAATGAGAACTATCATTTCAGACTCAACAGTGATATGCAAAATGTTAAATGGCAACAAAAAGCCAGCAAAAAATGTTTAACCTGTCTTAGTTGGCACGGTTGTTGAAGTTTTACTTTTAATGCAACAAATATATCAATGTTTGGTGCATGAGTTGTGTACAGGTCTGTTCAAGTATGAGTGTGCATATGAATGAATGTGTATGCCTATAAAGGCCAAGATTCAACTTTAGGTGGTGTTTTTTAGGAGACATCTACCTTAGTTTTGACACAGGATCTCACATGGTCCCCAGGTTGGCCAATTAGACAACCTGGCCTAATTTCTAGCTGGCCAGAAATCCCCAGGGATTTGCCTGTCTCAGTTTCCAGAGTCTTGGGATTATAAATCATGCCACCATGTTTTTTCCATGGATCCTAAGGATCATTATCTCAGTTCCTCATGAGTCTCAGCAAGCACTTCAGCCACGTACCCAGCAGCCCAGCCTCACATTTTGTTTTCCATATGCTGTGTTGTGAGTAGTAAGTGAGTGGGAAGGTTTCTAGGGACTTGTTTGGGGGGAGACTGTTTTCTTTCTTTTTTTTTTATTATTATTTTCTTTATTTACATTTCAAATGCTATCCTGAAAGTTCCCCTACCCACCCACTCCCACTACTTGGCCCAGGCCTTGCCTTGTGCTAGGTCATATAGAGTTTGGAAGACCAAGGAGCCTCTATTCCCAC
>NC_034591.1:2182662-2193009 GCF_900095145.1 Mus pahari
CGGTTCAGACCTGGGAGACTGCTCCTGGGCAGACACCTCTCCTCGGGCGGGAAAAGGCCCCAATGCAGGACCAAGCCTTAGTACTGCTCTCGGGCACACACCCCTCCTCGGGTGGGGAAAGGCGCTGGATGCCGGGGGACTACTCCCAGGCAAACACCCCTCCTCGGGCAGGGAAAGGTGCCGGGTGCCGGATCAGCCTGGGGACTTGAGACTGTTTTCTAATTGTAGGAAAGCTGGCCATTTGCTATTAGACTACGAGAAAAACATGCAGCCGGGATCTAAAAATTCTCTTTCACCTTAGAAGAATAAACATGGACTCGACCAACCTACAGTGTTCAGGAACAATTGGGTGCTGGTGTGAATATTTTCATGAGGTAAGTGAAAGAATGAACATAATAAAGTAAGGCAGTCCAAGACATGCCAAACACCTTTCATCCTGTGTATCCATGGAGAGCTTAGATATCCTTGGTTGCTTTAGGATGTGCCACTTGGAAACCTAGACTTTTATGTGGTAAGTGATAAAAACAATGAGGGACAGCCACTGTGCTTCTGGTTTCTGGGAGGGCAGAGAATCTCCTTTCTAGAAGACAATGTACTGATTCTGCATTGACCGTACATAGTAATCCTTTCATTGCTTCCTATGAGCTGTTGGGAATGGTTTTCACATTATCTCTAATGTGCATCTCTCCAGACATGTCACAGTGGTTTATGTGTGGAAATGTTTTAGGATAAAATTCTCTACTTGTTACATGAGAGAGTGTATCGAATGTAATTCAAGCTTCTTCTAATAGCTCAAGAGTTAATTCAATAGTTATTGAATGATTTCCACTCACTAACTGGAAATGTGTGAAGTGTATTGACACAAAGGCAAGTAAAACACCTACTTTGACCATGGGGGACAGAGAATAGAGAAAATATGACAGTAAAAATGTATATTGTATAAAAGAAAAATTTAAAATACATAGACGCAGAATGGCAGAACTACAGAAGGTATTAACCTTCAAAGAAAAATGATAAGGATATGCAGTTCGAAATAAAACTGACAACCTTTCTCTAATTTGGTGAGTGAAGTTAATACCCAAAGCCTTTTTTAATCTATAAAATCAAAGACAAAGTCACCTATTAAGATTGAAGGGGTGCTGGATAACATTGGTACTTTAAGGGTGGTTACCAAGTTCTGGAATAACTACTATCGCCATTCTTAGGAAATGCTGCCAACCAAAAGAGAAAAATAATAGGTAGTGTTTGGCATCAGGTGCACTTTGGAAAATTTAAGTTTGGAGCTGTATTAGTGAGGACTTTGATGTAGTGCAGTAATCAGCCCATAATGCATAGCATAGAAAGATCAGAGGACCAACAGAGTCAGGCAGTGAATGCAGCATCAAACACGAGGCAAGGATGTGAAGGCAGTTAGAGTTTTTGCCACCCCCAGGGATACAGTGGATACAGCTAAAGAGAATATGATTTCCTGAGTGAGATCACCGAAGACTAGACCATACACTCTCAGCTCTCTAATGAATCCTCATCATGAAATATTGCTGCCAAAAATCCCTAAAGAATCTGAGAAATCCCATGTATCTAGTTATAATCTAATGAGAACAAAAGACGGGGGAAACAACATGATAAAGCTACCCTAGTGATGATGGGATGTGACTAGCAAAATCCAGCCTGTAGGAAGCTCAACAGGACAACAATCTACTCTGTAACAAATACATTTCAATAAAAGAAAAAGAGAGGGGAAAAGAATATATAGAGAGACCCAAAGGGACTTAAGGTATGTATCAACAAATTACAGCATATGGACATGATTTAATTGTTTAACTCATGTACAAGTATGAAACAAGTTAACTGGGTAATTAGTTAATTTTTAGATGGACTTATAGATGTAATACTTTAAAGTCTTTATCTATTGAAGACATTGATAGGTCAAATATTTACAAATAAAATATGATATCCATATAGCTGTTGACTTCACAATAGTCTACTTAGAAGGAGAAGACATTTATGAGACAAAGTTATCCAAGATGATATTTGGTAGTATAAAATGTCTCATGTGTTGCCTATTAAAGATAGGGTTCTTTCAACTTACTTAGGCTGGCCTTCAAATCCTGGAGTCAAGGGATCCTCCCATTTCACCTTCCTCAAGAGGACAGACAGGGAACTCATGCTGTAGTCCCCAGGACTCTTTCCTCTACTTTTATATGTTTGAAAATTTACACTTCAAAGCAATTAGCAACAAAAAGGTGGGGGAATGAGTTCAGGTGAATAGCCATTAGAATTCACAAGAAAGAAGAGAAACCATTAAGGCCAAGCACCTGCAGGAAAAGTGGGAAGTTTGAAGGATGGGGGGTTGGGGGAGGTGGGGATGGGGATGGGGGGGGCGGGTAGACAGTCTTGCTGAGGCATTAGAATAGGTGCAGTGTCAACAGAAGAGGAAGCAGTGGACGTCATAGGTGATTCAGGGCTCAGAATGAGCTGTGTCATAGTTAAAGGACGGACAGCAAACCAGTGCTGTCTGTGGAAAGCCTGCAACGTGTCAGGAGCTGGGTGGAGAATTCCGTGAGCCAGAAGCCCAGGTCCTCATTAAAACAGAAAAGTGGCGTGGAAAAGGGGAGGAGGCAGATGACAACTTGCCTAGATGACTACAGCAGGTACCCAGATTGTATCCGTTTATCAGCAGCCATTCCCACTTGTCTCTGATGTGGTCAGGTCTCCTAGAGAGGTCAGAGAAACCATTCTCCGAGAATGATTTTTCAAGTGCTGCCATAAATTGATACCATTTGCTTTGTCACTGTTGGTTTGGGGTTTTTTGTTTTTTGTTTTTTGTTTTGTTTTGTTTTCCTATGTTTGTTCCTTTCTCCAAAGTTGTAAGTGAAAAATCAATAATAAAAGTTCTTCTCATTCCCCCAAAGTATTTTTTTTTCATTAAATGTGTGTGAGTTGACCTGCATGTGCACTATGTATATGCAGTGCCTGATGAAGCCAGAAGATGTATCAGATGCCCTGGAACTGGAATTACAGATGGTTGAGAGCCATGAACCATCGTCTGTATGCTGGGGACTGAACTCAGGCCTGCTACAGGAGTGGTATGTTCTTCTTACCACCGAGACATCTCTCCAGCTTGTGATTTCCATCTTCAAGCAAAAACCTGTTTTCTTTTTTGATGTATAATTTTCCAGATGGAAGTACATGTTTGTACTAAATTATTTCTATTATTTATTCTAGACCCACAAGGAACAGTTCACAATAAAGGAACATATCTTCATAGCTGTCATTCATTCTTGCTATAAAAAGTGTAGAAAACAAAACTTAACATATCTTTGAGATGACAACTGTAAATGGGTGGGTTTATAATATTCCCAGGACATTTTCTTCATAAGAAAATTAACTTACTCTCTTATCTCGAGTACACGTTGGACATGTTTCCTTTTGAGCACATTCTACAAGGAAAAAAAAGCATAAAAATTAAAAACAAAACCAATTTATCACTCAGTTTTATGTAAAAGTACATTTCACTTAGTCATTCTTGTTTCAGCCATATTCATCTGTATTCAAAGGTTAGCCGTTTCTATTTTCATATACCTAGATACTTTCCATATGTTATAGTTTAAATAAAAACAACTTCCATAGACTCTTGTACTTGAATGTATTATCTTTAGTTGATGGAACTATTTGGGGAAGGATTTAAAGGGGTAGTCCTGCTGGAGTAGACATGGTCTTGTTAAAGGAGGTGTGTTATTGGGTGTGGGCTTTGACGTTTAAAAGCCCACACCAGAACCAGTGTCTCTCTCTCTGGCTCCTGCTTGTAGATCAGATGTAAGCTCTTAGCTACTGCTCCAGTGCCATACCTGCCTGCCTTTTGCCATGATTCCCACCGTGATGGCCATAGACTCACTCTGAAACTGTAAGCACATCCCCCAACTAAACGCTTTCTTTTATAAGTTGTTTTGGACATGCTGTCTCTTCACAGCAACAGAAATGTAACTACAACACCCCACCAGTTCAACTTAATCCTCATCTCATTTGATTAGCAACCTCCTAAAAACAACTTCCCCAAAACAATCAGATTTAGCACATTGCCAGCATTATCAGACATTTAATACAGCATGCCTTAAAAGCAATTTAGTAACACCTTTGTTGTCAAAACAGTTTTGCAAACAAGTTCCTGGCTAATTAATCCTTTATTTAAAAATTCAATGTTCTATTCTGTTTTATCTCAATACTTAAAAACTTGTCTTAGATGAAGGTTTTTTTTTTATTTTTCCTTTATAGAAAAGAGAAAATAACAATACCACTTATATTTGAAAGTTCTAGAATAAAAACTGAGTTCAAATTTCAAAACTAATCTTGATGGTTTATTTTATTACTCTGATGTCTTCTGAAAGAAAGTTTCTATCTGATGCTCGTTTTATGATACAGGAAGAATAATGTCATTCCACTTATTGTTTTGTAGCAGAATTCACAGGCTTTGTAAGAAAAGTCTATTTAACTTGAGATTGCTTAATTGGCTGCAGATCTCACCTGGCTGGAAAAAAAAAAAACAAAAACCCTTACAGTTTAGTTTTCAAATTAAATCCTGTTAACCATCCATTCCTTTCAGTCCTCAGAGAATGTTAAAATTACTGGAGGAACATTAAGACAATGAAAAAGCAAAGTAAATAGAAAAGATTATATGGCTTCAAGTATATCCAAGATGCTGCTCCGGGCTTATTTCAGGGGAAATAACTGTTGTCCAAGCTCCAATTGCTTCTTAAGCTTGTTTTGTTAACCAATATTGTACTGTGGAATAATTTCAGATTTCAGGAACATGTTGAAGATAATATAGGCATTCATCTGTACTCTGGAGCCATTTGCTCCATTGCTAATATCTCCTACTACAAATCATACAGAAAAACTAGGGCCAGCAAATTGGGCTCAGTGAGTACAGTGCCTTGTAAGTCTGGAGAACTCAGTCGTTCTTTGACTTACACTATGGCATGTGCAGACCTGTGGATACACATCATACTCTCAACAATAATACATTAAATTTAGTAAACTTCTAAATTTTGGCTTTAAGAAACCAAAATTAATGTATTGCTTTGAACTAAACTCCAGATTTTCTCAGGATTTACCTAGCTCTTATACTAATGTCTTGTTTGTGCTCCAAGATCTTGTGGGATTCCATATTGCCTTTACTCGTCTTGTATCCTTAATCTGCAACAGGGCTTAGTGGCTGTCCTTGTTTATCATAACCTTGACATTGTTGATGAAGGCTGGCCAGCATTTTATGGGACACCCCTCAATTTGTATTTATAAGTGTGTGTGTGTGTGTGTGTGTGTGTGTGTGTGTGTGTGTATAAGGTTCCCACAGACCAAGGACATGTGTGAATCTCAGAGGACAGCCTCTACTGTTGGTCCTCACCTTCTGCCTTGTTTTGAGGAAAGTCTCTTGTTTACCATGTCATATGCCAGGTTAATTGGTCATGATTCATGAGCCTTCAGGAATTAACTTCCCTCTGGCTCCCATCTTGCCACAGATGGGGATTATGGATGTAGGCTACCACGTGGTAATGCTTTACTCGGGTTCTACTGATCCTAGTCCTTATGCTTGTAGGTCGGGTGCTTTATCCACTTCACTATCTTCCAGGTCCCAGCCTGGGTTCTGTGTTTATGTCTTCTGATTGTTTCCTTCCATGAAATCACATTTTTTCCTGATTTCTAGAGCATCACTTTATCCTAGATTTTGTGGAATCTTGCTGGCCACTCTTTCAAGTCCTGGGCCAAGTTTCTTCTCTGCAATATTCATAATGTTGCTGATTCAGCAAATCTCATCTGTTTCTATGAGGGATACAATTACAAATGTCTAGAAACACCTGACCTTAGTATTTGTGTCTAATTAACTATCTACCAAATCAAAACTTCCCTTTTATTGCCATTGCAATGAATAAATTATTGTTAGAGAAGAAATTTTTTTCAAGAACAGCTAAGAAAAAAAGATAAACAATATTCTATTTGCTAAATTCCTAGGTGCTGAGAACCTGAAACTCTGATATTGCCACCTAAAAGTCTCTTGTTTACCATGGCATTCCTAGATATATAGCTTGCTTCTGCAGCTACTCTGGAACATGTGCGCACCTAGCATGCCTAGGAGCTACAGCAGCTGCCACGATACTGATAGCCTTGTCTAGGATATAAATATCTTCTATTGACTGTTGATATTTCCTCAGAATAAAGACCTTTCCCACCCAGACTGGAAGGACTCGAGTAGCTATTCACGATCATTAATTCCCCCTACCCTCTCTCCTACGATCTTGAAGATAAGGTTGCTTAAATTTGTGAACTACTAAAACTTAAAGTTCTCTTCAAAGGACAAAAAAAGGTTACAATTTACAACCTCCTGTTTTTCATTTAGTATATTCCAGGAGTGAATTCCTTCATAGAAATCCTTTATGTTTTCCTCACTAGTATTTTTTTTATAACACTATGAGGGAATCTTACTCTTAAACTCAGAAGCAAAATTAAGGACACAACTGTACTGTAACACCTGATGGCTGCAGACAGGCTAACAGCAGCCCAAACGACCTGCCAAATGCTCGCAGAAATTGTTTTTGTGTTTTCTAGGACACAGCAGTTCCAGACTAAGGTTTTTGCGATGCAGGGATCCCAGCCAACTCCTACCACAGCATATACAGAGCTATGCTGAGAAGGTGTTATTGATGAACCACCCTGCCTCCATCTTAAGCTTAGAGGCCATATTTTAGTAGAGACAAACTGGGTTCATCCATGTTTATGATTAAGCTCTGGTTTTCAAGGATTAGGCTATGCCTGATCTGTCAACTTAACTATAAATGGTTCTGTACTGCCTGTTCCAGGAAATGACGACTATGCCTTTGTTTCAAAAGATGATTCTGATCACCTGCGGTTATGACTGCCTTATGCCCACCTTGTAGCCATGACTGTTTCAGAGTGTTATGACTAAGTTGTTCTGCTTCTATAACCCTGCCTGCTTCCCTACCAAATCCCCCAGTTAGAACCCTCTACGTCTGTGGTTTAAAAACCTTGTTTTCCTCATGTCCAGTGTTGACCAGTTGAACCCCACCATAGGGGGAGGCAGCCCTTGTACATGAATAAGAAAGCTTGCTTTATTGAATTGCTTTCTTTAATTACATAAGTCATGATGAGTTGTGTCGGTGATCTTTCTCCTGTCATCTTTGGAACTAACAGCTATGGCCCTCACAGGCAGGGGTCATATATAGTATGTAGAAGTTGTTACAGAAGGCAAGACATCATTTTTCACTCCCTAAAAAAATTTTTTGAGACCACAGGTCTCAGGGGTGATTTGAGTGAGACAAAGGAAGGGGGCAGAGGGTGAAATTCAGAAGGCTTTTGCAAAGGCTACAAAATTAGCATATAAAAAGAACAAGCTGGCAAAAAAATGAAGGCCAGAACAGCTCCCTTCTAATCGGTCCCCTTACCCCAATCGCTAGAGACCAGCAGACCAAGGCCAACTAGGTTAGCATAGGTGGAGAGGCACCCTAGAGGGCCTAGATTACTACAATACCAGCACAGTCTCCTGGATGGCATTGCGAAGCTGATGAGACACGAAGCACACAAAGTTGTGCATAGAACTGCAGCAGGACGGCATCGATAGGAAAACCCACACTGCATCCCCAAAGCATGTGCTTAGTTGATGGAAACGCCCCAACTCGTTTCAGCTTCAAGTGCATCTTTTCTTAACGAACTAACTGTCCCTGCTTGTGCTGGAAAAGGTTCTCTCTGCCCCAGTGCTGAACTTGATCGGTTGACTTCCCACATGTAATCTGTCAGATGTTCCTTCTTAAATAGTGCTTTTGCTGTATCCATTTTTCAAAACACATTTCAGGTAAACAAGAGTTCATTAGTGTGTCATCATGGTTTGCTGAACTGCGTGCCAATATAAAATGCCACAGGCTCTTTTACCTGATTTTTTAACTTGAAATCTCTCTATTTAATTTTAAAGTTGCTATGCTGTTTGTTTAAGCGCAAGAGTGATTTTATTCATGTTTAAAAGGAAAAGAACAGGGGCTGGAGAGATGGCTCAGTGGTGAAGAGCACTGACTGCTCTTCCAGAGGTCCTGAGTTCAATTCCCAGTAACCACATGGTGGCTCACAACAACCTGTAATGGGATTCAATGCCCTCTTCTGGTGTGTCTGAAGACAGTGACAGTGTACTCACACCCATGTTATTTATTAAATAAATAAATAAATAAATAAATCTTTAAAAAGGGATAGAACAAAATAATCCCCAAGGGAGGGAAGCTATAAATCTCAGTAGTTGGCCAAAGAAGGACAATGGAGAAAAGAAGAAAAACAGACATGCTGTTTGATCCAGCATGGAGGTCAGATACATGGCTGACAAACAGCCTCATGGTGGAAATAGGAGAGGGCCTTAGAGAAAGTGTCGGGGGTCCAAAGTGTTGGGGAAAGCATGCTTATAAAAAAGAGACGGAAAGAGAATTCAGTAGCAGCGGTCAGACTTGAGATTCATGCCTGCAACTCAGTGAGCACCTGGGGCAGGTATTCTGGGAAAACAAATTCCATCATCTCAGGAAGGGACTAAGTGTTTTGTCGGTCTCTCTAGCTTGACTTCCTAAGGATAGCTCCTTGGCCTGATGGATGGTCCCCTCAAATGGAATTCTGGGTCTCTGCCCAAGTCATAAATTCTAACCTCTTGACCAGAAGTAATTTTTATCTTAACCTGTCTGTCCTGGTAACCCTAAAATCACTTAGGAACCAGAACAAGTATGAGAGGTTCCCCCAAACAACATGGCTGGCCCCTGGCAAGGAGGGAGTTGTCAAGATGTAGAAACTGGTCACTTTTCTTTGGAGGTCTTTTTATACTAAAATGGGTAGCCAGTTTATACCTCCAGCTCTCTTCAATACAGTTTAGGTAGTAGGAAGGAAGAACAAGTCCAATATTAACGAGATTTCCCCCAAAACATAAAGAGCCCTTAAACATGTCTTACCACCACCACCAAAAGGCAAATTTTGAAACGAACAATTGAGCCAGCCAGGCCCCAACTAAAAAGCCATAGCACTCTGCCTGATTTCACAAGTCTCTCACCCTTTTCAACGTATTTTGCTTCGATTTTCTGCTTCCAGTGATGGTGGGTTTTAGTCTTATGGTCGGATAAGTTGAAAATCAGCTGGATGAGAGCTATGGAGAGGAAAATGGGCAGGAGGATCTGGCTCCATGCCCTCAGCCAGCACATGGCTCCTCTCCCCCTCTGGGCACGGGACTAGACAGGATAATCCTGCTCAAGGGCCCTGCCCAGCCCTGGGCGCTGGACCCTCCTGTTCTGACCCTTTCATGCCAGCATAATTAGCAGAATCTTAGAATGTTCTGGCTAGAATGAGAACTTTGAGACCGCACTCCGGGTGCGCCCTAGTCTCAAGCCCTGAATACCACGTGCAGTTTGTCCGCTAGACTTGATCAAGGTCTCTGTCTCTCTCTGCCCCTAGTTTGTTTGGTTGGTTGATTCGTTTTGTTTTTCTGATATATTGCTGATTTTTGATGAAAGGACTAATTTCCAGTGTCCATAATATATAGAGTGGTTTGCCGTTCAGGACAGCATGCCTCAGATGTAAATGAATCCCTCTGATCTCACCCTGCTCGGTGTGGTATGGTACACAGGATGCTGTGAAGTTCACTGTCTGAAAACTCCTAGTCCTGCCCTTGACTTGGCTGGGACAGTTGGTGTGTTCTAATGCGGTTGATCAACATATGGTGTGTTTCAGGTAGTATACAGATGAACCTCTTATTCTCATCATCTTTTAGTAAAAATATACAACGACAAGGATATAAACTTTCCCCTTTAAGGTAAATCTATGTTTTTTTAAAAAAATGAACTTTCAGCTATGTAATAATTGTACACAATTAAAGGACATGGCAGGCACTGGGGGAGGTTGGTCCAGAACAACTGGGACTGGAGCACTCCTGACTCCATGTGAGCACGGAGCGCAAACGCTAAGCGATGGGAGACTGATGGCAGCATGTCCTTCAGCAATGACCATTCTGTTTGTTTTTAAAAACGGATGATGGGGTGGTTTCCTGTATTCCTCACATATTGATCTGTATTGTGACTTACCAATGAAGTATCTACTACTGACCTGTAAGTAGGGAGGAAAGACATGACCAAGAGTTCGGGTTTTTTTCCTTGTCTATTTGTTAGGCAGACACAAAACAGACACTGTTTGCTGAAATATGAAATGTGTTCTCACAAGCAAGGGAGACACAAAAGCAAAATGAGAAAATGAGCAGGGATATCAATAGCCCGTTTATAGAAAAGTAAAGTCCAAGTAGGAAATGAGTCCTGGCGGGGGGGGGGG
>NC_034591.1:2193409-2200204 GCF_900095145.1 Mus pahari
TGGAGTTCTTCCTAGCTTGGGCCTGGGCAAATGATCTAAGTGTATCCAATCCAAGACACTCTTAGAGCTTTTACAGAAGGCTGGAGCAAGGATGCATATCTCCTCTGGTTTCAGACTTGGAAGGGTTTGATCTCCATGACTACTAAAAGCCACCATGACATAGAATAGGGCCATGAAATGCCCAGATCAAAGCATCCATGCATGGTGACCTCAGCTGTTGTGACTCAAGACTCCCACACCGTATTCGTCCCAATGCTGTGCTTCCTACAAATGGCTCAGTCAAGACTAAACTCTGTAGGGATGCTAATATGGACTGCCTTCAGTGGGAGATTTGGGCTTACAGACTACCCATAAATCTATCTGAAACTTTCTTGGAACCGTGAGGTGTTCTGAACCCGTGCCAACCAACACTTCTGTCTTCTCTGCTTCACAGGTGTTAGCGCTGTGTGAGTGTTTAAAGGTTCTCCAAGCCTTCTCTAGCCCTTCCCTTTTCATCTTTGCCAACAGTGCCCCAATGGATATCCTGCACGTATAATCCTATTTTGGCAGATGACTCTTCAAGGACCCAAACTAACACAAACACTGATGGAAGAGTTCTGGGAAGTGGTGCTGTGTTCACCAACACTGTTTAGCCTCCCTCTGAGTTATGGTTAACTGGTAACTGTGGTCTGCGAGGGGTGCTTTAAAGGAGAATGCCACAGACGGGTTGACTTGAACACAGAATTGTTACAGTTCTTGAGGTTATACATCTAAGATCAAGTCAGAGGCAAGGCTGGCCTCTGCTGGGGCTTCTCTAAGTCTCATGAGTGGCACTTTCCTGGCGCTGTTCTCACATCTCATGGGTGCTTCTCTCTGGGCATGCAAACCCCTGGCAGCTTTTCTTCCCATAAGGACGGAAGTATTCATAGCTTTGGACCTCACTTTTAGGATCACATTTAGCCATAATTAGATCCTCAAAGTCCCTGTTTCTAAACTGTAATACAGGGGGATAGGACTTCAGCACATGAATATGGAGGGAACCCATTCACTCCCTCATAGTTTGCCACAGTTTGAAGGATTTCTCTGTTGTCGTTCAACTTACTGATTTTTTTTTTTTAAATCAGTGCATTCTTTGTCTTTCAAAATTATTCCTGGTCCCTGCCCCACAAAAATCATTCCTCATGCTTGTACAAATCCTGCTTCCTCTCTTCCCTGCTTCGGAAGTGATCCCTGGTCTTGCCATAGTCAGAAGCAAATGTGTACCCATTAAAGCAGTTCCCAAGCACTTCTTTAGATTTTTTTTTTTTTCATTGATCATGTACAGAGTCAGCAGTATTTCCAAAAGGTGGAAATAGCCAACCAACTGAAGAAATCCTCTCCATAAATGTCTACGTGTGACAACTACCGCCACCTCTTGGTAGCAACAGTAATGGCGTGTTTTTAGTTTAGTTTGTTCTGGACCATGGAGAGGATGGGAGGGTAAGGGTGATGTATTGTCTCTGTTAATCTTGGTGGTTCCTTACCCCTCTGCCTCAGTGCAGAGCCAAGTTGGAGAAGTCATTAGAAAGCTTAAATAAAGGGACAAAATGCAGAGGTGTGGCTGGAGTTACAAGAACAAAGGACAGTGACGCCCTTGGGGTTAGAGTGAAGGCAAGATGCTACCAGATTATCATCAGCAGGAACGACACAGAATGCCGGATCAGAAGCAGCTGCTGCTTGCTGAATGTGAGCTGTGATCTTGAGGCTGCAGAAATAACTTTGATAGAGTAGGAGGGAGATTTATATCACAATCTCTCTCTCTCTCTCTCTCTCTCTCTCTCTCTCTCTCTCTCTCTCTCTCTCTCTCCCCTCCACTCTCTAACCTATGCCAGAGAAGCAAAGAAACTTGCGCAGCACCTCTGCAAAGGACAAATCAGGGCAGAGAGGGATGGAGGATGGATTTAGAGAGTTAACCAGCGATTTACCAGCATAACCAGACCCATTCCTCTCCTATAAATACATAAAAATCACCTCGTATTATGCATATTTACTTTACATGCCTGGTACCTATATTAAGTTATCAAATATCTCATCTGTGATGGTAATACTCCTGTACCCCATTACAGAGGAACTCAAAGTATTTTTAAATAAACGAAAGAATGAATGGGCTCTCATTTTCTTTCTTCAGTTTAACGTCTTGCTGGAGGGAAAGGCTTAATGCAACGTGTGTTATGTTGTGTTTGAATGCTCGGTGACTTTCTATCTTGAGTTCAACATGTCAGCATTCCAATCTTGAATGATAAACAAGCAAAAGAAACAAGATAAATTCTCCTGGATTCTGATTGTTGGTTTATGTGAGGAACAAATATGAATACCATTTTTTAATACTCTTGCCCCACAGTGTGGCTTTTTGAACATAAAGTATATAGCATATTTTAAAAATAGCCTACTATATTTATCTCTAACCGGGCTAAACATTCACAACAAAGGCTTTACATGGAAGTGAAAGTCACCTTTATCTCCAGGGGCAGCAGAAAGATCAACCCTAAGTGCATCCAAATGTGGCCTGACAGCTGAACTTTTAAATAAATAGCCTGTCGAAGGACAGCAGATAGACAGTACCCCATCTTCTTACAGGTTAATCAGTGGGTATTGTTATAGTCAGCACCTACATCTCTTCTCCTGAAGACACAGAAAAACTATGCTTGCAGTGACCATTGTAAAGGTACTATACCTGTAGACGGTGCCTGAATCGGACATTTAAGACAATCAGACAAGGATCCTCATCACAACTGTCTAATTACCATGTTGACAGAATGACAGGGTCACATCAATATTTTAGTAGTACTGTCAATCTCTAAACTCGAGCAGTTAGTTCTCCAAATGTCACAGTCCTGGGACATTCCTCAGAAGGGTGGGGGGAGAATAATGGAAATTGTTGGTACTCTGTTGTTAGAGAAAAAGGAATGTTTATAATCTACAAGGCATTTCTGGGCACGCATATATAGCATGGAAAGCACATACATTCTGACGGACAAGTGCTGCTGAGGGCACGATTCAGCAAATGTTCCACTATATTGAGTTTCAGGCATCGGCTGAATTATATTATGGTGAGATTTGTGATTAAGGTATGCTAACTCAAAACGACAAGCAAGGGCATTTAAAGCCCACATTTCAATGAAACCTGGCAGCCCCAAAACAGCTGCCTTAAGTCTACTCCTCTAGTATTTCAAAGGGAGAATATCAACGGGTTTCTGATAGCATGTGTGCCAACTGCAGAAATTCTAGAACAGTGTGAGAGACTGTGGGTGAAAGGTCACACTGCCTTGTACAGATGGCACGTTTAATTATTAAAGAGCAATTTCCATCATTTAATCATCTCAGGCCTTGAAATAAAAGGTCTTCTTGGGTATCCTGAAGTTTGTTGCAACCTAAACTCCACTCTCTGACTTGTTTGAAGCCAGTAAGTAGCATATGTTATTTCATACCCTACCTTGATTTACATTCTCATGGGAGTTGGATTTGTTTTGCAGGCAGGCTCTAACAGACATCTCATGGGGGGAAAAAATGAAGGTCATGTCTTTGGCAGAGCATTTTTAAATTAAATCTTTGTTTCAGTCTTAAATCTGGCTCAAATTCCACAAGAGAATGGCATCTTCTTTCATCAAAATTACTTGTACGTCTGCTACGCAATTTCTTCTCCAACCTCAAAATGTTTTGAAAATAGTCACTGCAAATTTTGGGTACATACACACATACAAAAATCACACAACACCGTTAAACAGTCTGGTATGTGATTGTCTTACTTTACCTGCAGCTGACAAGAATGCCCTGCCTGGCAAAGGCAACCTCAGCAGAAAAAGTGAATTTGGCTTACAGTTTGAGGTTACAGTCCATCATGCTGGGAAAGGCACAGCAGCAGGGGTGTGGCCAGTGCTGTCCTCTGTCCTTGAGAAACAGCGAAGGGTGAAAGCTTGTGCTAGCTCATCTTATCCTTCTTATTTAGTCCAGGTTCCTGGGAATGGTACCATCCACAGTGGGTGGGTCTCTTTCCATCTCAATTAACATAGTTAATTATTAAAGATAATCTACCACATGCACGCCCAGAGGTCTGTCTCCCAAATGACTCTGGATCTCCTCTCCTTGACAACTGAAGTCAACTCTCACACATTTAGTAAATCCCAGGCTCTCTCCTCATCTCATTAAATGCATACACACATTTGCATGCAGGTGTTGGGTTTCACACAGAGGTGGTTTTAAAAGGAACATGTAGAATAATGTATGTGTTTGTTTTATTCCTTAAAAATCAAAGTCCATCAGGAAATTTCTGCCATGCAAGACTAGTTAAAAAGCATTCCTTAAACTCCTGGCAGGTGCTGAGCAGGACTGAACTCACAGAGCTGACCCCAGTTCTATGAAATGAAAAAATGATCAAGCAATACACTTTGTAAAAACCTGACACATGTCCTGTTTTTGTTAAGTGGTAGGAACAGTGACTTTACAGTCACTCTCATTTAATACCCAAAATTGTTACTAATACTCCCGGGTCAAAGACTACCAGGGTCTCCTCTGTACTTGAACAGTGAGGTTTGCTCCTTGTTACACTGAGAGAGAATTCACAGCATGGGGAAATGTGAGTTGTCTTAGTAAAAAGGTGTTAGGAAGCTGTATCCCAGAATTCAGACTTGTGTTAGAAATTTGAGAGAAATTTAATCTTAAGGATTTTTAATTGATTTCTAACACAGAGTGGAGTTAATCTTATCTAGAAGGAAGACTGGGGAACAACTGACCCTGTAAGGGGTAATCAGACAGATAACGTCAACCAGAAGAAAGGTAGTGGAACCAGGATTTGAACTGGGTGCCTAGCTATAGCCTGCACGTTTATCTGGTTTCCAGACACTGTCAACAGAAGCAGTAAGAAAAAGCAAAACTGAGTAGGAAGGATGCCTCAGTTTCACAGTCAAACAAAGGACAGAAAGAAGGAGCTCAATGAATAGATTCCCATCAAGTTTGCAAAGTCTTGGCCTTACGTGATGCAGTAATGAGCCGGGGTGACTTAGACAGGGCTAACATCCACGATGCTGTGGGGAAGTCCTGTTGGGTGATGGCTGCATTAACTCTTGACGAAAACGCACAGTAGGGGAACCGAACACAGGCTGTGTTCTCAACAGCAGATCTTTCTGATCTTGAAAAAGGAAGCCCTGGTTTCGTCTGGCCTAGCCTGCCTTTGCTCACTACACACAGTTCTGGAAGGAAGTGACAGTCACGACTTTTTCCCTGAGCCAAGCCATCAGCATACATACCCAGGAAAGGCCTCTTGGCACCAATCAGTAAGTCCAGTGGGATGTGGTATCGTGTGCCCACCATACCAGCACTGGAGAGATGGAGACAAGAACATCAGGAGCTCAGCCTTGTGTAGCTTCAGAGTAAGTTCAAGGCCCCCTATGCTACATGAGACTGTCTCAATACAACATCACAACTTCCCCTTGGTAAACAGTGTTTCTCTATCCAGATCCTGGGGTAAAGTGAGAGATACGGGTATTAGAGTTGACAGAAGGCTGCTTTCTGAGGAGATGGTCTGTTCCTTTCACCAAGATCCCCAGAGCTTTTTTTTTTTTTTTTTTTTTTTTTTTTTTTTTTTTTTTTTTTTTTTTTTTTTAGATTTATTTATTTTATGTATATGAGTACTCTGGCTGCGGGTACACCTGAATGCCAGAAGAGGGCACAAGATCACATTATAGGTGGTTGTGAGCCACTATATGGTTGCTGGGGATTGAACAACCTCTGGAAGAACAGACAGAGCTCTTAATCTCTAAACTGCCTTTCCAGCCCCAAAGCTTTCTTTCTTGAGGTCTGATTCTTCAGTGTTTTTTTTCCCCCTGAGTCCTTTCAGCTTCTCAGAATATTTCCAGAAAGTTAGTCAGGCTTTGTTGTTTGCATCCAAAGAACCTCATGTGACACAGATTTATTTGGGAATGTTTTCTATTTCTCGGAGTTTGGGGACAATGTCCTTTAAGGATGTCAATTCAACACGAGAAAGGACACACTGGAAGCGGTGGCTTTCCGGTTCTTAGGGAAACAGGATGACATCCCCAGGGTCTCCTGCTCTGTGGTGATTCTGAGAGTCTCCTCTAGCACTGAGGGGAGGTCCGCGCAAATGCTGCAGAGAGAGCGGGTCTTTGGCCCTCATCTTTATCATGTCACTCTTTTCAGTGGGAGCGGAGGCAGTTGAACACATGGTGCTGATCAAGCTTATTTTAACAATGCTCAAAGAGGACATCTCTACTTCCATCTGTTTCTGCAGAGAGCTGAGTAAAAGCCTTCCCCTGAAAAGTACCTCTCCAGAAGTTCATCGCTATGTGAAATTACAGTTTCTCCCAAGTGAGGTGACATATGTTTCTTAAAATAACGTCAAGCCTGTGCTTCCAGTTACATGGCTTTGTAGTGTCCCGTTTGAAGATGCACTAAGCATTTCTTGGGAAATGGTCTTTGGATGGCAGACAGGTGGGGAGAGACACACTTACAATTGTATCCCTGAGAAAAAATCAGGATGGAGAAGAAAATGAATGTGCATTGGAAGGTAGCTACTGGAGAGTAGTTTTACCTTAAAAAATCAGATATCCTCTAAGCTTTGTGTCCTGTAAAGTACAAGTCATGACGAGAAAGGTGGCCATTCTAAAACCACCTGCCTTGCATTTCGAGATGATTGCCCACATCGCAAATCAAAACAAAACAAAACAGCCGGGCCTGGTGGCGCAGGCCTTTAATCCCAGCACTCGGGAGGCAGAGGCAGGCGGATTTCTGAGTTCGAGGCCAGCCTGGTCTACCAAGTGAGTT
>NC_034591.1:2200784-2202619 GCF_900095145.1 Mus pahari
TGTGTGTGTGTGTGTGTGTGTGTGTGTGTGTGTGTGTGTGTGTAGATCAGAAGGCAACTTGCCAGGCTTAGTTCTCCCCCCCACATTAGGTTACAGGGATCAAATGGAGCCGCCAGGCTTGGTGGCAGGTACTTATACCTTGTGAGCCACCATTTTTTTTTTTAAAGCCAAAGGTAAAAGTATTATGTAAACATTTACGGGTTAACATAGAATGCAGATTAATGGCTATCTTTGGCAAACGCAACGAGAGAATGGGATTTGAGACACAGTTGTGGGCAAGTTATTGCTTCGGAAAGATTTAAGTAAAATATATAGACAATGTTAAGGTGTATTATACAACAGCAGGGTGGAATCGTTATTATCCTTTTCCTTATTCTCTATAGTTCTATTTATATCTCACAGTGAAATGTCTGTCAAGTCCGCTTGTGTATCCAAGGAGCAGGAAGAAAACGTCCCCGTTCTCTGATTTAGTCAGAGAATCATGAGAGATAAGATGGGTGAGAGCAGGTGCCTGCTTTTGTTTTGCGGAAACCGCATCAGCACTGTGGCCATAGCTCCAGTCATGCTTGCCACAAGTCCTAGCCACACGTGGAGACTTGGTGCCGCTTATGGAAATATTTCCCCTGATGGAGAAACGAGTTGTGCAGGTTTCTGCTCAGTGGAGACTGTTGTGACTGTGGGCTCAGGAGAAAAATGTCCAGGTTCCACCTTTGCCAGCTTCGTACCCCTCTGCAGAAGTCCCTGTCCTGTTCTGTCCTGTCCCGTTTGTTACATAAGCTACTGTGACAATGTTCCAGCATTCTTCTATACAGTTTTCATTGATTTCCAGGTTGAATTTCAGAAAAAGCCAAACATGATTTAGACGTTAGAAGATGAAAGAAGACACATTTGCGGAGGGTAGAGTGGGGTGTGGACAGAAACATCTGTGTAATAAATAATGAAGGCTCCAAACCAGGTCATATGAATGGGATTTAACCCTGAGGAGCCTCTTTAGGAAAGATAGACAGCACTCTTCTTCAGGTACCACGGGACTTTATTTGAGAGGTGAACCGGAAGATTCAAGAGAAATGACAATTCCTTGGGAAATTTTACTAGGCCCAGCATATCCTCCAGATTTTCTTCAAACTGAGAGTGTCGGCTATTTTCTGAATTTGATCACAGATGTAGAAAGGTGAAGGCTAGAAGCTCAAACTCCATCACGCTGGCTCAGAGCCACCTGTATGTAATGGACTGGAATGGTGCTAGAACTCACCTTTTGGTCATAAGAGTGTCCAAGGTGACCATACCCCTCTCTCAGGGTGGATCTACGTTTGTGACGTTCAAGTTGACAGAGAAATCAGGCACTAAAACAGCCATTTAAGCTTCTGGAGAACAGAAGCAAGAGAATTGTGAGTTTGAGGCTAGCTTGAGTTACAAAGGGAGATATTGTCATAAACAAAACAAAACAAAACAAAAAGATAGCCACACAATCCTTATGTGAAATTTAAGAAGAAACAAGAGGAAAAAACTGTCCATGAAAACTCACTGTGTAGTCCAGGGGTAGTGAGAAGTTTTAATTCCAGCACTTGGGAGGCAGAAGCAGGAGGATATCTGAGAAGTCTGGGTTCCAGACCAGCCTGGTCTACATACTGAGTTCTAGGACAGCTAGAGCTATATGGAGAGACCCTGTCTCAAAACAAACAAACAAATAAATAAACAAACAAAACAATGAAACAACTACAGCAAAAACTTGCTATGTACTTGTCTTAGTCAGGGTTTCTATTCCTGCACAAACATCATGACCAAGAAGCAAGTTGGGGAGGAAAGGGTTTATTCGGCTTACATTTCCATACTGC
>NC_034591.1:2207637-2213150 GCF_900095145.1 Mus pahari
GTGGAAAATGTAAGCAGAATAAACTCTGTCCTCACCAACTGCTTCTTGGTCATGATGTTTGTGCAGGAATAGAAACCCTGACTAAGACACTGTGCAACTTCAAAATACAGATACGTGGTTGTTGAATATGTGTGGCCCATGGGGAGTGGCACTATTAGAAGGTGTGGCCTTAGTGGTTAGTGGTAAGAGACCCCTGTTGCTGCAAAGCTGTGGACACAGGCTCCTGGTGGCAGCCCAGGACAGGACCTCACCATGGTCCCAGATGGCAGCACCAGCTCATCACATCAGGCTATTCCTCACTACCCCTGGAGTCTCCAGTTCTGCCTCTCTTCTATGTGCCCATTCTGTTTCTCTTTCTCTTCCATTTCTCCATCACATACTTGCTTCGCTTAGAAGCACCCATCATCTCTGAGTGTGTGGGGTCATCTCAGGAGTGCTGTGCCCCGCCCATGCATTACAGCACCAGGCAGGGGTTATCTCAGGCATGGTCTGCTCCCTCCCAGGCCGCCTCAGTGCAGTAGGGGTGGTCACTGTCTCAGGCTAGCTCCCTGTCTGGGCCACAAAGCTCCAGTTTGGTGGTGGACTCAGGCTTGCTCCACTCCTGGGCCTGCCTGAGTAGCCCCATGTGACGGTTGTCTGTCTAGGGCCACGCCCACCCGAGGCCCGTGGTCTCAGATAGTGGTGTTCTGATCTCATGTTGTTCCCTGTCCCAGGAGCCCATCCGGGCCTGGCTAGAACTGAACTGGTCATCTCAGGCTCACTCTTTTTTCAGGGAATGGTAGGCCACTAACCATTCAGATGTTCATAGGTCAGAACACTGAGTGCAGACATAGCCTCTGTCCTCTCTGTCACCTACATGTAACGCAGCAGCCACACCTGCAGTGCCTCTAGGGCCAGGGCTGCTTTTTCTTTTCTTTCTTTCTTTTTTTTTTTTTTTTTTCAGAATTTTTTTTCTAGGTGTGTGATGTGTGGAGGTCAAAGGATGATTCTCGGGGACCGGTTTTCTCTTTCCACAGTGAATTTTGGGTTTCACTTGGCTGCAAGCACCTTTACCACTGAGCCACCTTTTCAGTCCGATGTCTTCTGTCAACAGGCCATGGTACAACTTTCAAATCAAGTTGTCATACATTATTTCATTTTATCCTGGTGAATTACTTTTCCTGTCTTGATACAAAACACAGTAAGAGCTTGTTATCGAACTTCTCTATGCATGGTTTCACTGAGTTAAATATTCTTTAATGTTAGAGACATAAAGGAGGCAACTGGAGAAACATGACAAATGACGATGTCTTAGTCAGGATTTCACTGCTGTGAACAGACACCACCACGGCAACTCTTATGAGGACAACATTTCATTGGGGCTGGCTTACAGGTTCAGAGGTTCAGTCTATGATCATCAAGGTGGGAACGTGGCAGCATCCAGGCAGGCATGGTGCAGGAGGAGCTGAGAGTTCTACATCTTCAGCTGAAGGCCACTAGCAGGATTCTCGCTTCCAGGCAGCTAGGATGAGGGTCTTAAGCCCACACCCAGAGTGACACACCTCAAATAGGGCCATACCTCCAAATAGTGCCACTCCCTGGGCTAAGCATATACAAATCATGCAGACTACCTAGAGAGACAGCAACTGGGCCAGCACCCTGTCTTCCCACCACTCCTTCTGGCTCCCCAGGAGAACACTTGTTCCTTAGTGTGTGCATGGCAAGCAAATGATGGAATATGAATGCTCCCTCCAGGACCATGGCTAACATGCACATGGTGGATAGATACTTCCTGCCTAAGAACTAGAAAGTTAGGACTGCATCATTAATGTACTGGGGTGGAAGAAAGCTGAGATGGCTGTAGGCTGCCCGGGGGGGGGGGTTTCTAAGGAGTCTCTGCTATCTACCGGAACTCCTCCATTACAGCAGCTCACTCTTCACTGCCCCTCCCCCTAAACTGTGGCAGCAGCATGCTAAGTGTAGATCTCATTTCTCCCTTTTCCTTTTAAAATTCTAGCTGATTCTGTGTGTGGTGGCTCAGACCTGTGATCCCAATGACAAAGTGGCTGAGGCCAGAGGATTGAAAGTAGAGTCTATCTTGGCCTACATAGCAAGACTCTGCCTCAAAAACATGATAAAATCCTAGTATGGGTCTGGAAAGATGGCTCAGTGGTTAAGAGCACTGACAGCTCTTCCAGAAGTCCTGAGTTCAATTCCTAGCAACCACAAGGTGGCTCACAACCATCTGTAATAGGATCTGGTACCCACCTCTGGTGTGTCTGAGGAGAACCACAATGTATACATATATAAAATAAATAAATCGAGAGAGAGAGAGAGAGAGAGAGAGAGAGAGAGAGAGAGAGAGAGAGAGAGAGAGTTAAAAAGCCGGGCGTGGTGGAGCACGCCTTTAATCCCAGCACTTGGGAGGCAGAGGCAGGCGGATTTCTGAGTTCGAGTCCAGCCTGGTCTACAAAGTGAGTTACAGGACAGCCAGGGCTACAGAGAGAAACCCTATCTCAGAAAAAAAAAAAAAATCCTAGTATGAATGGAGTTAGACCCTAAATCCCACTGACTGAACTATTTTACATTCCTTAGGACAGCAAGTTTAGCTAGAAAATTCTTCAGTTATTTGTTGTTCCATTAGATACATACTACATTTTGAGTAAATCATACTCATTTTCCAAATACATACAGATATTAGCACAGATTCGGTGTGCGCTCTCTGGTAGGAGCGAACCAGGTACAAAGGGAAATTTTAATGCTTTTACCCTTTCAATTCCAACCCCAACATGAAATAGCAAAGAGAACTTCTGAATGGCCACTGCCCTCTGGAACCTGAGAAGGAAGATGACCGTTACTGGTCTAAACTTACAGAAGAGAAAACCAAGACGCAACAACAGCGAGTTCCAGATGCCAACCCAAAGCCACCCTGCCCACAGGATGAAGACTGGTGCAAGAGGGTTCCCAATTGCTCCCACTTCATATGCTCCCTGCTGTGTCCTCTTCAAAATACAAGAGATATGGTCCAGTCTGTATAGATAGGTGTTTAGTTTTGAGATAAGATGCTCCTATATAGCCCAAATTGGGCTCCAACTAGTCATCCTCCTGCCTTAGGCTCTCAAGTGTTGGGCTTACAGAAATAAGTTAATGTGTTACCACATCCAATTTGTGTGCATCTTAAATGACACTGGGTTCATTTTTTATTTGAGTCCACCAAAGGCCTAAAAATTATTGCCTCTTAGCTTCTGTTCACACTTGATCATTGAGGCACTATCTATGAATTAGCCTTCTTACAAAAATTCATGTGTGACCCGAGTCAACACTCTCTTCGCTTTCATGGACACAATAAGACATGAGCAGAGCTGAGAAACATTTCCATGGGTGGAGTCAGGGAGTAAGAAGGAAACTTTGCCTTACTTGTCTCAGCTTTCGTACTAAGCACAAGCATCCTTTCTGTTGCCTGCTTACTGCTGCATTTCTCTCTCTGTCTGTCTGTCTGTCTGTCTGTCTGTCTGTCTCCCCGTGTGTGTGTGTGTGTGTGTGTGTGAGAGAGAGAGAGAGAGAGAGAGAGAGAGAGAGAGAGAGAGAGAGAGAGAGAGAGAGTTTTTGCTAAAAGCCCCCTGCCTCTGAGGATAATCTGGGATTGCTATGCAATGTTCACAAGCAGGAGAGCATGGCGTGTCTGCAGGAAAATGAATGCATTAGATAACATTTCTTTCTTATTGAATCATGATGCTGCCAGGCATGAGCCGTTAGTAAGACAACATATCCTCATAAATAATGTATCCTTAAGCAGAAGCACACACAGAATAGTTATGAATTGACCAATTGATTAAAATGTAACTCGAGGTTCCCAGGCATCACCTGGGTGCAGTGGTTCATGATTTGCTAATTCAGTATCTGTGCCGACCACATTAACTGCCACAAAACAATGAAAATGGGCTATTTAGGCACAATCTCATATATTGGCTTGAGGTCCATGGTCTCAGTCCTGTGGAATGTTAGGGTCTGTACTGGCTCTCTGCCCTTTTCTCCTGTGGGAACTACACAGCGGATTCCGGTGGGACTGAAGATTTGGTTTCTGTACTGGCTGGTTTTATGTCAACTTTAACCAAAAGAACCTCAGTTAAGAGAATTCCCTCCATAAGATACAGCAGAATTCTAGGCATTTTCTTAATCAAGGATTGATGGAAGAGGTCCCAGTCCATGGTGGGTGGTGCCATTCCTGGGCTGGTGTCCTATGATCTCTAAGGAAGCAGACTGAGTGAGCCAGGGAGAGCAAGCCAGAAAGCAGCACTCCTCCATGGCCTCTGCATCAGCTCCTGTCTCCAGGTTCCTGCCCTGCTTGAGTTCTTGTCCAGACGTCTTTTGATGATAAACTGTGGTGTGGGAGCATAAGCCAAATGGACCTTTTCTTCCCTGACTTGCTTTTCGGTCATGACACTTCGCTGCAGCAATAAAAACCATAAGGCAGTTTCTCCTTGGCAAGTTGGTACTTCACTATCATTCTCTTGACAGTGATGGGCAATAAGCTATATGTCTTTGGCTGCAAACATCTGGGGGCAGGCTTAAAATGAGAAGGGGCCTCATGAGAAGCTGCAGCTTTGTTAGTGGGAACAGTGAGAAAATCTTCCATTGTGAACAACGAGAAAAAGAACAGACGCATAAACAGATACATCGAATCTCATATTTCTTCTATGCACTTTCTTATTTCCACACTGCTCTAACCAAATCATTAATGGTATGACTGCATTACAAGGAGTAGCTAACATTAAAAGGACCATCAACTTTCTTCATCTCTATTACAGCTGATATCATGGCCATTAGAAGCTATGGAGATCCTTGTGAAAGTACTGACCATGTAAGCCCACAGCTCCCTCTAAAACAGAGATCGAATTCTCTAAAGGTATGTATTTTGTGACCAGCATGAACATCAGTGGGGCTTAATACACAGACTTGCTTTTATTCTTAGTGACCATCATTAAGGTTCACTCTACCACATGTCTTTTCTGCATCCCCATGACGTCTAACCTGCATAATTATGCCAGGAGGATCTGGGATTGTACTGGCTGCAGATCAGAGTCCGGTTCGTGTGGGATAAGTAGCCTTTGAATTGCACGGTATGAATGGGAAGAAGTTGTGGCAGAATCCCAAGTCTGCCTGTTTGAAAGATTATGTGTTGTTTTCCCCAGCATCTCTTCACATAGATAGTCTACCATAATCTGTGCATCCCTGGTCAAAATGAAAATTCATGACCTCTTCAGAAATAAAAGTTTTAGGACAGTAATTATACAAGATTGCAACAAGGGCCCTTAGAAGGACTGGAGTCTGTGACTGTACAGGTTTTTTTTTTTTTAACTTTCTAAAGTTTTATGATAACTTCATACATACATGTGTACTGTATATACACTCCTACAACCCCTCCCCCTTCCGTTTGTTCTCTCTTCTCTTCTCTTCTCTTCTCTTCTCTTCTCTTCTCTTCTCTTCTCTTCTCTTCTCTTCTCTTCTCTTCTCTTCTCCTCTCCTCTCCTCTC
>NC_034591.1:2213315-2236784 GCF_900095145.1 Mus pahari
GTGTGTGTCATTATCTCTTTCTTTTTTATTGGATAATAATAAAATAAAATATAAGATAGAACAAAACCAACACATCAGAACCGGACAAAACAAATAACATTAGAAAAAAAAGAACCCAAGAGAAAGCACAAGAAAGGAGACTCTCTCACTCGAACGCTCAGGGGTCCCATAAAAACGCTAAACTGGAAGCCAAAATATATATTCAAAGGGCCTGAAGGGGAAAAGGAAAGAATAGAAATATATTTAAATTGTAGGATAAATAAAGGAAAACCCTTCACATGACATTATGAGACAAGGAGCCTCCAGAGATGTGATTGAGTTCCTTTTCTATTGGCCATTTACGACAGGGAATGCAGCCTACCCTTGAAAGAAACAAGTTTTCACTCATAAGTTGTTATCTATTGAAGATGGCTTCTAGGTTAGGGATTGGAGGCATGTATCCACTTCTTTCAGCTTATGGCCCCATCTGGTCCAAAGCCATGCAAACCACTGGCATACTGTCTCGGGCTCTGTGTTTTCAAAAGTCCGTTGATCATGATGGTTTAGAGGACCTCGTTTCCTTGGAGTCTTCCATCCCTTCTGGCTCTTACAGTCTTTCTGCTTCCTCTTCCAGGAGGTTCCCTGATCCCTGAGAGATTTGAAGAAACTTCTCTAATGATGGCTAAGCAAGGTATTAATTTATTAGGAGTCATGTAATTGCTATTTAAAAAAAAAAAAGAAAGAAAGAAAGAAAGAAAAACAGTGGTATTTGGGTTTACACTAGGTCCCTGGGCTATTCAGTCTCAGGTTTTTGGTCAAGCAATGTTGGGTTTGAGTTCCATCTTGTGAAGTGGACCTTAATTCAAAGCAGATATTGGGTGATTACTCCCAGAAAGTTTGTGCCCCCATTATACCACGATATCTTGCAGACAGGACAGCACTGCAGATCAAAGTGTTTGTGGGTGGGCTGGTGTTTATGTTTCTCCTTTGGTATAGTGCAGTATTTCTTCTTGTAACAATGATGCTTAGGAGTGAAGGCTCTATGTATACAAAAGGTTGACTTCTCCATCATCACTGAGTTGTGTGTTGGCATCAGTAATGGGGCCTTGCCATCAGTTTGTGGAGAGCAACCCACAAACTTGGCAAAAGCCTCCGTTGTTTGGGGGTTTCCATCAGACCCCTTCGACCAACAACTCAATTAGACGTAACCCAATCCTGGTACTGGAAACTCTACTTGGTGACAAGAGATGGCCAGTTGGGGCTCTGTCTCCCATTATTTGGTGATCTTGCTTAGATCACCTTCATATATGAGTATATATTTTAGGAAGCTCTACTCTATTAGGTTTCTATACTACCCCTCAAATGGCACTTCATTTTAGCTGTCTCTCCATGTACCCCTCCTCTTTCGCTCTTCATTTGATCCTCCTGTCCCAGTCCACTCCCTCCCATCCATCCATCCATAACTTTCTATTCATTTAACCTTTCCTAGGGAGATCTTTTCCCCTGACCCCCAAGTCCCTTACTGTAACCTAATCTCTGTCGTTCTACAAACTCTAGCTTGGCTACCACTGATGTAACAACTATATCCACATACAAACAAATGCCATATTTGTCTTTCTGGGTCTGGGTTACCTCCTCATGCAGGATGACTTGTTTTTCTAGTTCTAATTACCTGTGGTTTCCATTATTTCATTTTTTAAGTAGCTGAGCAAAACTCCATTGTGTGTAAATGTACATTTTCTTTATTCATTCACTTGTTGAGGGACATCTAGGTTGTTTCCAATTTCTGGCTACTATAAAAAGAGCAGCAATGAACATAGCTGAGCAAGTGTCTCTGTGGTAGGATGAAGCATCCTTTGGGTATATGTCTAAGAGTAGTATAGGTAGGTCTTGAGGTAGATCAATTCTCATCTTCCAGAGGAACTGCCATACTGATTTCCATAGTAGCTGTACAAATTTGTACTCCCACCAGCAAGGGAGAAGTGTTTCCCCTTATCCTCGACAGTATGACTTGTCCCTGATCCTAGTCATTCTGATGGGTGTTAAGATGTAATCTTCAAGTAGTTTTGATTTGTAGGTATAATGTTTTGTGTGCTATGTAAAGATTATACTTGTATTATTCAATTTTGATTTCTCTTCCTCCTTATCTTGTTTCATTTCGGACAAGGCACTGCAATGTTTATGCCAAGAATCTCCTGTCTCAAGTTTGTGTAAACAATACTTACCATCTGTTCTCTACTCTGTCAAAAAAGGTAATCACCCAAAGGCTGAGCAGAAGAGAGAACAAGGAGGGACTTCCACTAGATAGGGGAGGGAAAGAGAGAGAATTGTAAAACAGATTGAGCCACTAGGAGGTAGGAGACAGGAGACAGGAGACAGGAGACAGGAGACAGGAGACAGGAGACAGGAGACAGGAGACAGGAGACAGGAGACCGGAGACCGGAGACCGGAGACCGGAGACCGGGGACAGGGGACAGGGGACAGGGGACAGGAGACAGGAGACAGGAGACAAGGCCCTAAATGCAAGTGGTATGGGAATTTGGCTGTAAGGTAGCCAGATTAGCACAGAGGACTGAGGTGGATCAGTGACTGCCCTGGTATTTCAGTAAAGCTTGACTAAATCTCAGTATCTCTTTGTTGTTATTGGGGAATTAGCTAGAAAAAGTAAAAACAGCCACGGTATTGATTTACTGACTACATTTATATTAAAGATTGCTGTTGCAATGATTGACATTGCCCTGATAACTAAGGATGTTGAACATTTAAGTGTTTCTCAGAGATGTTGGCTTGGCCATGCTCATTGCTGCTCTATTCATAATAGCTAGGAAATATAGATAACCTAAGAGTCCTTAAACTGTGATTGCACAACGTCCAGGAAGCCCCCAAAGACAGTTCCAGTAGAGTTAGGGAAGTGTGTAGCAGTTTGTATTTGGCATTGGCATTATTCATGCTGTGTCATTCGTTGCTAATTTCTTTGGCAGTATGAGTGCCTTTGCTTCGAAAATAGATTTCAAAGGCATCTGTCAAAACCAAAACAAATATTTCAGTGTAGAAACAGACTGCCAGACTCTTGACATGTAACTGATAACAATGAAGATTTTACAAAAACAAACAAATAAACAACAAAAAAAACAAACAAGGGCAGGACTTTGTTCAACATTTGAATTTAAAATAACTTTAATTTTTGATTCCTTGATTCCTTAATACTTGCTTTTTGTTCTCAAAATAAATGAAATTTGCATCCATCATTCTTTTTTGGATACAGATTTCCTTTGAGCTGAGCTACAGATAATCTCCCTCCCCACAGAGTGTTAGGAATTCCTTGATTTCTGTTCTGTTCTTTGTCCCAGCCATCTTAATACCATGGGCACTATGGTTCTTCCACTGTCTTACTCTCCTATCAAGGGGCTCCGTGACCTCTCTGGACAAGTTAAGGCATCTGATTTGGTGTTAGGCAAACAATCAGATTAAATGTTCCCTACTAAATGACAATGTCTCAGCTTCCTCCTGTAAACCCTTTGCTCACAGCTGGCACCACAGCTGTTACAGGATTTGTTTCACCAGAGGAAAGCCTACTACCTCAACCGCTAATCAGCTTAAGAAAGAGCTGCTTCACAGGAAAACCAAGAAGGAAGGCCATCGTGTGGATACTTCATTCCTCCTTAGAATGAGGAACAAAATACTCATGAAAGGATATAAGTACAGAGACAAAATTTAGAGCTAAGATGAAAGGATGGACTATCCAGAGACTACCCCATCCGGGAATCCATCCCATCATCAGCCACCAAACCTAGATACTAATGCACATGCCAGCAAGATTCTGCTGAAGGGACCCTGATATAGCGGCCTCTTGTGAGGCTGTGCCAGTGCCTGGCAAACACCGAAGTGGATGCTCACAGTCAGCTATTGGATGGAACACAGGGTCCCCAATGGAGGAGCTAGAGAAAGTACCCAAGGAGCTGTAGGGGGCTGCAGCCCTGTAGGTGGAACAACAATATGAACTAGCCAGTACCCCCTGAGCTTGTGTCTCTAGCTGCATATGTAGCAGAAGATGGCCTAGTTGGGAAGAGAGGTCCTTTGGTCTTGTAAACTTTATATGACCCAGCACAGGGGAAGGCCAGGGCCAAGAAGTAGGAGTGGGTAGGTAGGGAAACAGGGGCGGGGGGGGGGGGGAGGGTTTAGGGAACTTTCGGGATAGCATTTGAAATGTAAATAAAGAGAAGATAAAAAAAAAAAAAAGAAAGAAAAAGCTGTTTCCCTCTTCTGGATGAGGAAACAGCCATGGTTCGTTCATTCTTTCTTTTCTTCCTTTTTTCTCTCTTTCTTTTCTTCCTTTTTTTCTTTCTTTTTGTCTTTCTTCCTTTTTTCTTTCTTAAAGATTTATTTATTATTTATTTAATGTATATGAGTACACCATTGCTCTTCTTCAGACCAGAATAGGGCATCAGACCCCATTATAGATGGTTGTGAGCCACCACGTAGTTGCTGGGAATTGAACTCAGGACCTCTGGAAGAACAACTGTTACTCTTAACTGCTGAGCCATCTCTGCAGTCCACCAGGATCCTTTCTTAAATGAGGGACCCCAGATACAGGTGGTTATATTAGAAATGTGTTTGAAAGATAGGAATTGCTTACTGCTGCCATAACTGAATAGCATAATTGACCACAAACATGGCTGAGCAGCAGAGGCTGGGTACATTTTCTTAGATATCTCTGTTGCTTGTGCACAGGTTGAGTCAGTCCCTAGTACAGATGGAGCTAGAGCAGGAGTGGAGACAGGAACATCTGTTAAGAGGCTTTTCATCAGTTAACAAAGCCTTACAACTCCCAACTTTGACTATGATTCCTAAGTTCCTTACTCATCTCAAACTCAGCAATTTAATCTCTTCTGGGCAGCAGTACGTTGGCAAATGTACAGTAACCAGCTGTCAGTGGAAAGAAGGGTGGGCACTTGCAGCATTTGGCAATTGTGGAGGCACAAATGCTCCTATGACAGCCAATTTGAAGCTACCAATATGTCACTCCTCAGTGCGTTGGGAAGCCAATGCACAGTTGGTTCTCAGGGACCACCACTTGGCCACTGCTGCAAAGCTGCAGCCAGAAGCCTAGCACCCTGGCACCCCTTAATCACAGCTGGGAGGACAGAGGGACACAGGTCTCTGTGAGTTTGGGATCAGCCTGGTTTGTGGAGTCATGGCCAGCAAAGGACAAGGTGAGCCTTCCAGACACCTGCTTATCCGAAGAGGGCTGCCAGGTCTGTGACAGGCTTCTGGTCTCTCCACTTCACAAGATTACTTACTATAAATGCAGACAGGGCTGGACTAGTGGCTCAGCAGTTAAGAACATTGTGTTTCCAGAGGAACCTAGCTAGATTCTCAACACCCATGTGTCAGCTCATAACCATCTGTAACTCCAGTTCCGAAGGATCTGATGCCTTCTTCAAGCTTCTGAAGGCTCCAGCCAGGCACACAAGTGATAACAGGCAAGACACTCATATACATAAAAATAAAAATTAGCATATGAAAAGAGAGAACCCCATTTAAAAATGCTAGTGGCCTATCTTGATTTATCAGGGTTTTTTTTCTTTATTTTTTTAGGTGTAAGTGACTTGCTGTCATTCCTATCAGTATGGTCACACGGCTTACCTTACTCAATGAACTGCAAGCCCATACTGGTATTCATTGTGATGCTCAGTGTTTCGGGCTTGGCTAGTGGGAGTTCCTGGAGTTTACCGCTGCGTACTCCACCTCCATGGCTCTCAGAGCATTTTTTTTTTTCTTACGGCAAGCGTGCTGTCTGGCCCCAACCCTGAAATTGCTTTATGCACACTTTAGATAATGAATGCAAATGATGTGTATTTTCGTTTCTGGCTAAAGCCCAGACTTTTGTGATCTGGTTCGCATAAAATGTCTAGCATTTGATCGATCACCTTCGACAAAGCTGCAGAGTTGAATGCAGACTCTGGATTAGTACACTTGAGTGTCACTAGCAAGGATGCTAATTTGAAGCTGATTCTGATCTTTGGTGCAACATATGGTTCTGTCACCTAAAAGTGCATAATAAACCCATGAGTTTCAGTGGGGGAGTCCATCTCTGGAATGGCTGTAAATGGCTATACTTCCAAAATAAAGGTTCATCACTGGCTTTACGAAGTGGCAGCACTTTCCTGTAAACCTTAAGCTTTGAATAAGGAAAGTTGCCACTACCTACAGATTTCAAATTCCCAGTCACTACTTATCCACAAAAGTTCGCTGATGAAGAAAATTTGGCCAACAACTTTACTGAGTGCTCTTTGGTGGATTAGTAAAAAGCCCACTGACTAGAGGGTGTGATCCATCTAGAGGAACAACGCCTTGTTCTGCAGCAGCCCTAGCTCCCATGGCCTTATTTTCGTTGACATACAGGTGATAAATGTTTTCCAAAATATTTAACCTTAAAGCTGAAAAAAGAACAGAGACAAACTTGTAAAAATACATCTTTTAATAAACATGAGGCAGCACAGCACACCCACTGAGGATTCTACCTTGTGGTTTACAGAACACACTATCCGTCATAGGGCGTATGTACAAGCAGAGTGAACTCGGGATCTCAAATTTATTCTTCTCCCAACACTGGGTAACACAAATTCTGTGCACCATCTCACATTCAAGGTTGTTTGCCAAACTGGCTGCTAAAAAGGCCTTTAAAATCAACAGCTTTTTAGCAACAAAAGAAGTTATCCACCCCATCTCAATAACAGCCCCGGGAGTGCTCAAATGACTCAAATGCATTGTAAATACATGCTTTCCTTTGATGGCTTTAAAAAAACAGCTATTTATACCCAATCTGGAACACTAAGAAGATAATACAGAAACAGCTGTTTCTCTTCCTGAGCGAATTCATAATAGTTATTCTCATAAGAAAGCTTAATGTTTGTAGTTACAATCCTGTGAGCTGAAAACTGTCTAGTATTCTCATTGCTGAGTCCACTTCTCTAGTTGTTTTTAAAGACAGGTTCTCACTGTGTACCTCTGACTGGCCTGGAACTCGCTATGGAGACCAGGATTTCCAGAAATGCACCTGTCACTGCCTCCTGAGTGCTGGGATTAAAGTCAAAAGCCACCACTTCTGGCCCTACTTTTATCTCTGTATACTAACACCAAGGCATGGTAGAATTCCGTCTGAAAACAGTTTAGTGAGAGAAGAACTAAGATTCATTAGCAAAGGGAAAACACTATTATTAGTCTCAGAATTCGAGCTGCCACTGTCTTGGAATGACCAACACTCAGCTTCATTTATGAATGAGGTGGAAAGACTAGAAGTCATAATTTTAAAAAAACCATAGATGTGCATGCTTTGTATTGACAACATTTTAAAATTATACAATTGGATTTACTTGCCTACATACAGTAGTGTTGGACTTAGGGAAAAGTACTACATAGCTCTATAGAAATACTCAGATTTGCAAAAGAGGCATCATAAACTGTTATCATAAAATCAGTTGCTTGTAAAAATCTATAACCACAATATACTACAGTCCTTACAAACATAATGCTAGTAGTAAGTGGACATTATCTAAATGAGCAGCTCAAATCCCTAAGAGTTAAGACCCAACACCCCTCAATGTCAAAGCGGGACGTTAGGACTAACATGGTTTTATCCATTTGATATCACATCAGAAGAGATATTTTTAAAATTTGCCCCTCTTTATCATCTTAGCTTCAGAGGTAGAATAGGTATAATTTAATCTCTCTCCTATCTTACCATTCTCATGATCTGAGACCATTATTACGGCTATGGGAGGAGACCTGACTAAAGGGAATGTACAGTGTCCAGGCTATTGCTGGTGGTGTACCACAGGCTAGCTGCATCACAAAGACATCTTTCAGGTGAAATACACTCCTGGGTCAATGCTTGACAAGTTTACCAGCTACCATAAAGTCAGACTTCCCACTGGTTATCAGGATCAAAATTCCTACACAGACATGGCTATTTCTCCTATTTGTGTGTCCTCTCAAGTACTTACTCAAGTGTTAAGCCATGTTAGAAGCAAGCAACCAGTCCTGAAGCAGGAACTGAACAGAGGAAAGCCACTACTCAAATAGCCACCAAATGAATCTTTGGCGCTGACACTGAAGAACAGACTCCCGTGCCCTAAAAGACAACCGTTTGGCTTAGGCACTAAGAGCTTGTACTGCACATGAGCACTACCTGACTGGGGGGATCTGGAGAGGGATTCTTGCTTCAAGTGAAGCGACATACTGTCTCTTGACACATTGTTAGTGTAGCTGGGTGTACCTCGTAGTTAGTGCTCAGGAGGCAAGCGGGTGGAAAGTCTGAGTACAGACTTCTAGGCTAGCCGGAGCTACACACAGCAAGACCCCGTCTGAAACCAATAAAGAAGTCAACTGTTAACCGTATTTAAATGTTAGCTTGACTCTGTCATCATTCAAAATGCATTTTACTTTTCACTGAAATGAGGTAGAAGATAGTAATCTTCAGTATACTGATGCCTATTCAATTAGTCCCAAGAGAGAATGAAATTATACCTTCAAGCTGGTAGAGTTCTGGAGACAAACTGCTAGCCTTATCCGACTGAAACGTCTTAAGTTTGAAACTGCCCCTTTCACTTTTAAGTCATCAGAGACAATGCACAATCTGAAATATCAGTGAATATCAAACAGCATTGTTCAATACGCTGTCTTCATTGCCTCCGTTGTTATCATAGGTCCTTTCACATAAGCAATTGATCAGACATCAACAAGGAGGCTAAAGACCCTTCTAGTCTTAAAAGCAAGATAAAAGGAATGTTTCACATTTAGAAGAATGTAATATGTACCTCTTAACATCTAGCAGCATTTCATTCTACCAAGATATACAAATTTGGTTCCACTGACTGATAAAGAACATAGGAAAAATGTACACAGGTCCAAAAAGGCTCGTTATGCAGGGGACTGTGAGGCTATAAGACATCCTTTGAACAGTTAATTGTATCTCTGTTAAGTGCTGTGTGAGACTACTGGAATGTCGATTTCAATGGCAGAGAGGCGGGACCGTGATGAATAGGGCTGGGAGTAAGTGTGCATCCCAGGAGCGTGAGAATACAACGGCTGCCAGAAAGGAGAGGACAAAGACTTGCATGCACAATACCAAACGAACAGCAGGAGAGCAGTCATAAACAGACCCCCTGAGCTAGCAATAGTGACAAATACTGCATAGTCAAAGGTAAAGACCGGCTCAAACTTCCTGTTGAGATGGCTGTTATAAAAGATGGCCCAGATGGATGGAGAGAGGCTCACGGTACCTGCCAGAAAAAACAGGAGTCCGGCCACCAGGTGGCAGCCTGCACTATTGACCAGACACTTGGCCAGCTTGATGTTAGGCACAGAGGACTTGAAGGCCGTGTTACACATTCCTATCAGGCAGAGTAGCAAGGCACCCATTGCGATCACGATGCTGAGAGGCAGGGCAAACTGGAGGACACGCAGGTCCAGCTGGTCAACCGACAGGTACCACGTACGGTCGTACATCAGGCAGTCACTGCTTCCATCATACCGGGCACACTTCACCCATAGGCCCGTGTAAATTGTCAGGTTCTTCTCGTTTCTGTTGAATGTGATCAGCCGAAGTTTCCTCCAGTTGGGAAGCAGAGTCCCCGCAAAGAGGCCTGCGACAGAGGCAATACCACACAGGAAAGACAGGACCGTGGCTGCGTGGACATCTCGGCAGCCCATGGCAGGAGGGCTTGAGCTGTATGGTCAGTCTGGGGGGATGACACACACAGGCAAATCAGGCACAGTGGGAGAGCACAGTGGCAGCACATTAACAGATGAAATGCCAGTGCAGGGAGGGAGGTAGCTAGTGCAATCCTAGCACTTCTGAGACTAGGCACCAGGACTGCAGCAAGTCTGAGGGCAGCCTGGTCTCTAAATGGAGTTCTAGACTAGACTCTACCCCCCCTACCCATCCCAACAGAAAGAAAGAAAGGAGGAGAGGGAGGGAGGGAGGGAGGGAGGGAGGAGATGGAAACTCCTGTTTCCTCCCTGTACAATATGAATGTACATTAACCCATATGTCCCAGATCAAGTGCACACATGTGCTTTGTCATCACTTTGTGACACAGCAACTAAAATCTTTAGCCATCATTATTTTTCTTCATAATTAAAGAGAGTAACATCATACCTAAAATTTAAAATTGGTTGTCAATATTCAGTCAGCATACATACACTGGCCACTTTGCATATCAGATATTCAATGAAAAATATCACAAATTATTCAAACTGTAGCAAGAGCTAGGACACTCAGTATCTAACAGCTACAGGCTCTACGACCTCAGAGTAAGTGCTCAAGCGAATGAAAGGTGAGCCCCAAGCAGCAGCAGGTGAGTAAGCGGTCTGCCAAAGGCAAAGGCTGGGAGAAGCATGGCAGGAAAGCAGGATGTTCAGAGCTGCCTCTTGACCTGGCTGACAGACAGACATTCCCTGTGCCTTCACTCCTCATCTGCAAGCTGGGTAA
Organism: Mus pahari; assembly: GCF_900095145.1. Taxonomy (NCBI): domain Eukaryota; kingdom Metazoa; phylum Chordata; class Mammalia; order Rodentia; family Muridae; genus Mus; species Mus pahari. The sequence goes on from NC_034591.1 coordinate 2,223,790, forward strand.
GAAAGTAGTGCCTACCTCACAGGGCTTTTTTCTCATGGATCCAATGAGTTAAGGCAATGCCACGTGCTTAGAACATGTATGAAGCACTGTGTAAAGGGAACGCTGGGTATGAGCACGAGCAACTGCCTTTTCTCCTTGGCACACTAGAGTGGCTTAAGCAACATTCACTGAGTGAATGCTACATGAGAGAAAGCAAACCCATCTCACTACTCTAATTCTGGCACGCCAGGAAGTTATTAGAAATGAAATGGCCCATCTTCAGTCAGTCAGAAGGGAATAAAAGGCCCTGGAATTTCTGCTTACCTACCTTCTGGATGATTTAATTAAACTCAAGTGCTTTTCAGGGAAATCTCCAGGACTTGGTATTTATAGAGCTATTAACGTTAGTGTAAGATACATGCAGATTCTGAAGTAGAACACCTTCAGAACACCTTGCCATTGTAATAGAAACAGCAGCACGGCCTTTCTCTCTTCACAAATTACAAGGCTGTATTCTTTTCCCATCTATGATTAACTATATAAAGCAGCATCTGATTCAGATTTAATTTTCTCCACAGTTTACCATGCACCTCAAGGCACAACTTAAACTTTATTTTCCACCATGAGGCAACAGAGCAGGTAACTTTTAGGGGTGCGTTTACTTTGTTGTTATTCAAAGCAAGATGAAGGGGTGGAGTTGAGTGGCTTTTAAATCTAATATAACATCATGATGTTCACGGAATCCATCCTCTTTTCCAGAATCAAGTATTCTCTACTGAGATGGTACAGGAACATTCCCAGGAAGTCAGGGTCAGAAAGATAATCATGGCAAAATGCTAAGAAACTATGTTAGCCTGTGCTTCAGCCGGCAAACACAGTGTTCTGTAGGAAACAGTGTCGTGGTAGACAGCCACACAAATCAGGGATAGCTTTACCAACAAAAACTCTATGCCTGTGTATTCAAATAATACACCATTAAGTGTATACTATCAAAGTAGAGTTTGGGCATAAATGGCCTTAAATTAGATTTTCAAATTAAACATGGGTAGTTCTAAGTTTTCCCACAGTATTAGCTACTACTTATTATGTTGCCTTCTGTCAGTATCAGAAGTTGTAACTGTTCCAGAAAATTTTCAGAACTAAATTGTAAAAAATATAGGTTAGTTTTCATGCAAATTAGAAAAAAAATCCACCTTTCTTGCTTAATTTTAGCAACAACGACTTTGGTTCAGAACCAACACCTTGGTGCAGGTTTGAGAACACTTGTGTTAGAAGTGCTTAATGATGCCAAGCTCCACAGTTCAGCTCCAGCTCGTTTTTGACCTGTTTTCCCCACACATGATGAGCAATTTGCATAGCGCCTGGCACACAAATCAGTTTAGGATTATATGAATGAGAAGTGGGCCATGTACCACAAGGCCATACAATGTATTCACAACTGTGGGCTAGACAAAGAAACAGCTATGACTAAGGAGTCAGTCATGCAACAAGTATTTGTAGCATGCGATGTATATGGAAAATGTCCTGAAAGAACACTGGTCTAGTGTTTTAATAAAAATATGCTGTTTCATGCAAATACAATATACAAATATACTGATGGTTAACCAACTGTATAATTACCATGTAGTAAGTGATCACTGTTATTATATTAAGCAACATAAGCCAGTAAACAATATATTAAAAAGTTATTGCCCTGGGTTAGGTAAAGATGGAACAGTAAGAAAAAGGTTATTCCTGTTTCTTTTAAAGCTTCAAGATTCCATCAGCAAATACACTCAAACTCTCAACTCAATCACAATTTCATTCTTGTTTCCAGAGATGGAGAACAAATACTCACAATTTCAAAGTAATCAGTGTTTCTCCAAACAGCCTGTCCTATGCCACTGATCCCTGCAACCCAAAGGCAATGAGAAACAAGATCAGGACATACAGCTTTATTATTAATACTTTCCTGCAATCCTTAGCCTATAGACAATCAAACAGTATCAATGAAAGTGGGCAGACCAAGCACTAATTTCAGTGCTAAGTGTATTTTAGCTTCCTTCAAGTTGATGTTATCTTTTCTATCACTTCTCTCAACTTGGGATGGTGACAAATGCTTAATTAAACTCTCAAGGACTAACAGTTTTAGAGAGTCGGCAGAGATACCATGAATTGTGTTTCAGAAAAAGAACATTAGTGACCTCAATATTCAGGTTCAACCCTAGTGCTGAAATTAATGTTTAGCATCTTGTAACCTCCTTTGGTCATTTCACTTTTTATCCTGTTATTAACTCTATACATCTATAATTTGATAGTAAGCCTCATCCCACGAATGAGATAATGTCTCAAAGGGTGATAGAGGAAGTAATATGAAATGATCTATTTAGTGCTAAAACTAAAAAAATATTGCTGACTTGCAGATTAAGACTTGATCAAATTGGAGACTCTTGCGCTATGTTGATGAATTCTGTATCCATAACAGTATTTTTTCATCTGTCACTTCACTTTTTTCCACACAATAGTTTCTCACTTCCTGAATAATGAAGGCTCTAAAAACCTCGAATCTCCCCAAAGTGCACACCCTCTGGCTCCCCAAAGTGCACACCCTCTGGCTTCCCCCATGCTCAGCCTCCTTATATGCCACTCTTACCTTATACCGCTGTCTATGTAACCACACTGTTTCACCTTTCCAAACTTTCCATTAAACTTTTCCAGGTTTTCTGCTTTTTAATTTAATAGCTAGGTCACATGGTATATTCTCCCGAACTGTTATGTTTAAATATTTATTTTTATGTGAATGCATGTGTGTCTATGCATCACATGCATGCAGTGTCTGAGGCCAGAAGAAGGTGTCAGATCCTCTGAAACTGGAGTTAGAGATGGCTGTGAGCTACCATGTGGGTGTTGGGAACCAAACCAGGTCCTCTGAAAGGGCATCAAGTGCTCTAAACTACTAAGCCAGCTCTCCAAGCCTTAAGAACTTCCTCAGTCCCACCATATTCTTTAACTGATATCCAGTCATATTGCTGGGGAGACCTACAAACCCCCTCCCTTTCTGTTCACAGCCTTCCTCCATCCCCAGCTGTATAACATGAACAGCAATATTTTACTTTTTCTTTGGTAGCAGTGAAAATGCTTTCAATTCCTTGTTTATATATTCCTTCCCAACAGATTGTATATTTCAGGACAGTGATCCCTGTTTGGTTTGTTGTGTTTCCTACTGACACACAGACAGTACTCCATTACTTACTGACTGAAGGAGTCAATACATAGCTGGGCCATATGAGTCTAGCTAGGGAACAGAGGAAATTATAAATTTGGTTTAGTGGAAGTTGAATTCACTTCATTTGGGACAGGTTGCCACACCCTCGTCTCTGAAACACTCAGGCTGATTGTAGATTATGTATCTGTTTCTGCTTCTTACTGGCCAACAGTCTCTCCAATTTTGTAAAATGAAAGGAAGATTTTTCTAGCAATAATGACAGAACTTTTGTTTTGGCGTGGTTACAAATACTCTGTTCCAAAACAGTGACTCCACATTTGTCATCTGTTCCAGAGTGACTTTCAGAAAAGAAAACTTAGTATATCAATGTTATCGATGATATCATTTTGAATAAAAATACTTTCAAAAGATTATTTTCTCTGGCTTTGAAGAGAGTTCAAAGAAAGCTGATGCAGAAATAGTGGCTAAGAGCTTTTGGAATTCTCAAAACCATTATAGTTTTTTCAAAAACAAGTGCAAGGAATCACTACAAAAGAATGTATGTCTCATGGCCACTAAATTAATTTTTGATGCTAACAGTGGCTTTTTCTTCTACATATAATTTGGGTGTTCTTGGAAACTGTAACCATCAATCACTGTACCCACAAAGGTCCTACACTTTTATTTTTGCTGAAGAGAAGAAAAGCAGCGTTCCTGATTGAGACAGCAGAAACATTATATAACCAAAGGACAGGGACATACTTACCTTTTACTGTACCTGATCCTCCAAAATCAGCTTAGTGAATTCAGATGAAACCGGAGCACATCTGCACACAAAGCAGAGATAATCTGGACCTACCAAAGTAGAAAAATGCTCCAAATTACTACAGTCCTTCTTTCGCAACTCTATTTTAACTCACATATAACTGGGGGAGGGGGGAGCAGTTTAGATTTAATAAAATGCTACAGCAAAACAGGCAGGCAATAAGTTTTTCAAAAAGACAGTTTGAGGTTAGGGATATAGCTCAGTTAGAATGCTTGCCCATAATGTAGAAGGCCCTGGGTTCAAACACCAGCACCACAAAAACACAAAAACAAAAACACAACAAAAAAAATAGTAACAGGCAATTTATTCTTATAACCACTAGTAGATGTGAGTCTCAAAAGAAAAATAACTCTTACTTTATGATTTGAAAGTTCAGGATAATTAAGGCTAAAATTACAAATCACAAATCACTTTACTGGGTTAGATATCTAAGAAAAAAATTAATGGATATATTTTTCAAGATCCAGTTCCTGCCTACGGTGTCATAACGAGCACGATGAAAGAAAGCACTATGCAGTTGCCTTGGAATGAAAAGAAATGCACTGTTTTCTAAAATGTTTTTTAAAAACGGTATTTACAATAAAACCAGACAAAACTAATCTGCACTGTACAACCTAAAATTTGCAACTAGTATGTCCTTTTAGTTTATCCTAGGTGGTATCGTCCTTGGCTCAACCTGCCATTTGGTATGTTTTCCTATCTCTAATGAGGAGTGACTTCCTGTTGGAATACTCAAACAGGTAGGATGAGTGAAAACTCATAAACGCCTGGCAGCTTCCTGGATCGAGGCGTTTGTCGCTGGCCCTATTACAGTAATTATGCAGGATGTGGCCTGAGTGCCCGATCTCCATCGAGGTTCCCCACCTCCCACCTCCGATTCTTGTGTTGTTATCCATCAAGATTGCTTCTCGGTCAGAAGGGCTCCTTTTACAATCAATGACCCCAATCGGACCCCTGGGCAACCTTTGCCAGTGAGGTCACCTAGCGTGGCAGTTCCGGCTCGCGGAGACTGGCCCCTTCGCGGGCCAGGGCAGTGTCGAGGTGGGGGACAGCAGTGACCAGCTCGGCCAGCTCCGCACGCTCGCCCCCGCCTCTGCCAGCCCGGGTGGGAGCCGCGTCCTCAGGAGACCCCGAGCGGCCGAACCGGGAGGAAAGGGAGGCGGCTGCGGCCAGCCAATGGCGTGAGCCCGCCCCGCACGCTCGCCGCTCGCCCACCCCTGCCCGGTGCGTGCCGAGCGCGCGCGGGTCAGCGTTACACAACCAGCGCCGTCAGCCTCCGGGTCGAAAATAGCAGCAGCCGCCCCGCAGCTCGCAGCTCGCAGCTCGCAGCTCGCAGCTCGCGCCTCACACCCCCGCCGCCCCCAGCCCTCCGCTGCCCCGGCAACGCGGCTCCACGGCTCCACACTCCTCCGAGGGGGAGACGAAAACCTGGTCAACGCGGTCCCAGATAACCTCCTCGGCCACTCTCCACGTCCACCCATGCAGGCAACCTTTCAAATGCCGGCTCGCCGCCACTTCGCCGTTTCGCGCAACACCTTCAACTACTTGGCAAAAGACTCGCACACGGGAGCGTCCCTGACCACACCTACCGGCTCCTCACGCCTCGGGCATCTCGCTCGCCCACTCGGATCCGCGGCCCCTCAGTCTCCCTCCGCGGCCGCGGAAGTGCGTTCTAGAGAAGCCGCCCGGGAGGCTTCAGGGAGCCAGTCAGGCTCTCCCCCACCGGCCCCGCTCTGGAATACCTTGGCGGCCTGGAACTACAGTTCCCAGCATCCATCGGGCCGCTGGCGGCGGGCCATAGCCTGAGACCACCTCCTCCTTCCGGGTCCCGCCTCCCTCGTTTCCTCTAGCACCTTGTTAGGGCTAGGTTTAAGGCTTGCTTTAGAATGCTCTTCACTCACGTGCATGAGGGACAAATTTGAGATTCGTTTGGGTACTCAAGCAAAAGTTGTTCACTAAGTGCAAAAAAAGGTCTAACTCCATAGCCACACAGGTTTACAAGGGGCACTTTGCATGTTGCTTCTGTGGTTAACTATAGGAAAAGATACCCTACTGCAGCAAAATTCCATACATAAAACTAATCATTAAGTATTTAATCTAATTTGACTCTTCTACACATCAACTATTCTCTCTCGTCTTCTCTGATATGTGCATCCTCTGCAGATAAATATGTCAAAGGACTCATTTATTAGATTTATATTTATTAGATTTATAGATTTGTTAGATTAAAAAGAACAAAAATGATGCCTATTAATTCCAATTGATTCCATCCCACTATATACATACGCACACATGGAGGAAACAAAAACTGGTCAGTGTTAACAACTCTTTATCTTTTGTTTGTTTGTTTTTTTGTTTTTGTTTTTTTTTTTTTTTGGTTTTTTTTTACTTATTCACTTTATATCCTGAACACTGCCCCCATCCCAGTCACACACACACACACACACACACACACACACACACAGTCCTTCCCCATCCCCCTCACTTCTCCTGAGTGGGGGAGCCTCTTCACCCCCCCCCCAACCCTGCACTTCAGTTTTCACTTTTCTGTGAGACTAGGCGCTTCCTCTCCCACTGAGGCCAGACAAGACAGCCAAGCCAGAAGAACATATCCCAGGTACAGGCACCAGTTGTTTGGGACCCATATGAAGACCACGCTGCACATACGCTACCTATGAGTGGGAAGGTCTCGGTCTAGCCTGTGTTTGTTCTTTAGTTGGTGGTTCAGACTCCGAGAGCCCCAAGCGTCCAGGTTAGTTAACTCCATTGGTCTTCCTGTGGAGTTCCTATCCTCTTCTGTTACTTCAAGCCTTCACCAAACTCTTCCACAGGACTCCCTTAGCTTCATCTAATATTTGGCTCTTTGTCTCTGTGTCTTTTTCCATTGGCTCCTGGATAGAGCCTCTCAGAGGACAGTTATGCTAGGCTCCTGTCTGCAAGCATAAGAGAGTATCATGAATAGGGTCAGGGACTGCTCCATCCCCTGTGCCTGCATTCCTTGTAGACAAGATAAATTTTGGGTTGAAAGTGTTATGTGTGGATCGGTGCCTCTGTCACTCCACCAGGGTTCCTGCCTCGCTACAGGAGGTAGGCTCTTCAGATTCCAAATCCCCAATGCTGTCACAGCTAAGGTCACCCCCATTGATTCTTTGACTTGACGCCTCCCATATCCCCGGCCTCTGTGATGACAAGTTTCTTATTATTTAATTTTTTTTTCATACAAATATTGATTATATTTCCCTCTCCCCTAACCCCTTTGAGTTCTTCCCCACCTCCCTACCCACCCAACTTCATGTTATTTATCAAACAAACAAAACTCAATAAAACAAACAAAAAAATCCCAAACCAAATCTAATCAAGAGGACGTGGAGTGTTGTTTTGCAATAGCCAACTGCTCCTGTGGTTGATGTTCTTTTGGATAAAGCTGGTCTCTTTCCTAGTAGCTATCAATTGCAAAGAACCTCTAGGCTAAGGAACAACTTTTGAATCTAAGCAAGTACACAATTTTTTTTGTATACTATTCATTTAAATGGTCTGTAGCTTATCAGTTGCAATTTCTCAAAAAGGATACACAATTCACATAGTTGAGCCGGGCGTGGTGGCGCACGCCTTTAATCCCAGCACTCGGGAGGCAGAGGCAGGCAGATTTCTGAGTTCGAGGCCAGCCTGGTCTACAGAGTGAGTTCCAGGACAGCCAGGGCTACACAGAGAAACCCTGTCTCGAAAAAAAAAAAAAATCTCATAGTTGACAGGACCCATTCTTGTTTGACTCTGCCCTGCTGTTACCTTGGACAAGAAGACCCGCTGTGTTTTACGGTCTCCATCTGTAGAACAGTGTGTGCCAGAAAATCATGAGAATTAAATTAATCTAAATCTTATAAGAAGGAAAACATAGAAAAGTACAACAGTACCTCACACACAACAAGGACTTGGCTATTAATACTTTCCATTTTGTGTTGCTATAGTAACAACTGGACTTTTACTCAAAAAGGGAAAAAAGTCTATTATCTGTCCACTGCTATCCTTTTCTCACGATGGCCATATTGCTTCAGATGTCAAACAAATCTAAGGCCAGAAAGTCAGCCCCCAAGCAGAACTAGAGAAAGTGGGTCTCAAGCACACAGGTCTTGTAACCCCAGTCCTGTTTCTGGCCCCAGCTTCTCTGCCTCCTGAGTGTGGACAAGGTGCCTCATGGCCCCTCTCCTCCCATGCCAGTGCCACTGTGATGGGCTGCACTCTCAAATGTAAGCCAGAATAAACTTTCTTTCATGTTCTTCTTGTCAAGCATTTTGTGAGAGTACTTTGAGCAACGCAGTGCAGCCCCCTCTTTCCTCCATTCCTGTTCCATACTAAGGACCCTTTGACTACTTGGGGACACCCAGACAATACAGGACTTCGCAGTTTTATGGACCTGATTAGCAATTTTAAATTCACCTAAAACCTTACCTCACCCCTTGCCATGTAACATGACATGTTTAGATTCAGAAAAGGTTGTGATTGACTTTAGAAAATCTCATTCTGCCTATCATATTCCAAGAACGTTTTCCAGGCTGAGTCCAAAAATCTGGCTTTTGAGTCTTCATTTTCTCCACTTTTTTTCTTTAACTACTTTCCCAAAAACTTCTTTTCCTTGGATTTGTCAGTGTTACCATTTCTATTTCTAATCTCTCTAGTTATTTTTGTGTTAACCCTTCCTTTCCTTTTCTTCTCCCCAATCTCCAGTGTAATTAACAACAGGCCAGGTCCTCTGCTCGTCCCAAAGTCAACATACTTTCTTGGAGCAGAACAACCAATTTTCTCAAATCCACATCTTTGACCCAGACTTGCCATTACTTTAGTATATAATTACCAGCCCATGTGCTTTCCTGCTCTTGCTTCAACTTAGCCTTTGCTAATACAAATTAACTGTACTCCTATGTACACGACCTTATCGTCTGAGTGGTTTTACTTCATTACCCATTAATAGAGATGTATTCTTTATACTCTGTTTAAATTAGGAAACACATCTTGATTCCTCCTGCGATGGACAAAGAAAACAGGGGCTGGAGGATCATTTCAGTCCAGGAATTCAAAAGGCTTCCTGCGCAGTGTAGAATGTCAACCAAAACACACACACACACACACACACACACACACACACACANAGAGAGAGAGAGAGAGAGAGAGAGAGAGAGAGAGAGAGAGAGAGAGAGAGAGCACAAGCAAAGAGAAAACTTTGCTCTTGATGCGTTTTCAAAACCTGTTAGGAATCCAGAGTACAATTTGTAACAGGAAGCATGACAGCTCATTTCTTTCTTTTTATGAGTTATGATATTTAGGACTGAACCTATGGCCGCCCACATGTGAAGAAATCTGCCACTAAGTGATATTCCCAGCCTTTTTTTTTTTTTTTTAGCACTACTGCATTCATTCATTACTCATTCAGAATTTAATGAAGATGACGCAGAAGGGTTTGTCTAGAAATGAAGCAATGAAAGCTTTGCATGTACCTGTTTTCTCCGTTCTAAACTGTTCGGTGAAACCATGACCTGCACTGGTTTCTGTTTTATTTTTGTTTGTTTGTGTTTTTTTTTAAGATTTATTTATGTAAGTACACTGTAGCTATCTTCAGACACTCCAGAAGAAGGCGTCAGATCTTGTTACGGATGGTTATGAGCCACCATGTGGTTGCTGGGATCTGAACTCTGGACCTTCAGAAGAGCAGGCAGGTGCTCTTACCCACTGAGCCATCTCATCAGCCCCTGGTTTCCGTTTTTAAATGAGAAACTTGTACCTTAAACTTTTGTAGGATTGCATTACAGATTTGGAAATAGCACATATCTGGTTCTTTGAAACTGATTAGCTTTTATGGTCTCATGTTTTATAGGAAAGTCCATCTGTATTCATCATACAGTTGTTACTACTGTTCTTGATGCCAAATGGTACCACTTCTGGGAAAGATTGTTTTTGAAACTGAGGTCAATTATTATATAGTACTTTTGTTTTCCCTGTCATGATGCAGCTGACTAGGGGCTTTTGATATTTTATTTAATCATGTTTCAAACCTAGTCAGAAGCTTTTACTCAACATCTGTCCTTGATTTAAAACAGTCTTCATATCCTGTAATTTTTTTAGAAAACCATATACAAATAAAAATAAAGGTATATTTTAGCTGTACAATTATGTCCTTTTGCTTAATACAATAAAATTATACTGAAGTCTTCCTAAGGCTTTTTATATAGAAATAATGCCAAAATAATGTTTGATAACCAATAAAAATGAAGGCATTGGTTAGAAACCACTGGAAATTTCAGAAAAACACACTGAAACCTGAGGTCATGAACAAAGGAAGCTTTTGTCCTTTGCTTTCAACTTTGAACACACTCAGAGTTTAGAAAACAAATAGGAAAAAATACTTTGTCATATATTGCTCTAAAATTAATTATAAATATAAAGCACATATCCTGTTCTTCGAATTCCAAGTATTTCAAATGTTATGTTTCAGACAGTAGCTATGCCTCACATAGCTTGGTATCTGGGCATATCATAGACTTAATTTCTACTGGAGTCATTTTAATGTTATGTAAAAGGGGATAACTTTCTCTACAGTCTTCCACATACCTGATAATTATTCATTACTAAACTGACACATGTTGAAAAACATTTAACAATTATAATTTGTCTCAAATAAGTAGGTGGATACAGTCAGAAATAGGGGTTGAACTCACCCTGTCCTGATCAGAGCCAACAGAGGCAATGACTCTGCTTAAATATCCACGGGGAATTTGCAAAATTCAAAACTGTCCTTCTTCTATCCCCTTCCCATTTATATTACCTGCCTTTTATTCTCCTTCCACTAGTAAAAAATGTGCATACAAAGATGAAAAGGAAACCCCTGGTGGATATGCTCCCACTGCCTGCCAAGCTCTCGTCAGAAAACAAGACACCTCTTTAAGGGGGGGGGGGACAACAACTACGACAAAACTGCTTCTCCTTTCATTGATTTTACAGTAGAACTATATCGTCTTAACTGCTAATATTAAATGTTAACTACCATCTCACCGGCTTAATCCCAAGGAATAAAATTCCAAATGTCTTTAAAAATTGACTATTTGAGACTCAATACTTTCTTTTCTTACTAATAGTGAGGTAGTCTCATTATATAGGCTAACCTGGTATTCAGTAGATAAACCAGTCTGGCCTCAAACTCATAAAGACACAATGCCTCTGCTGGGATTCAAGGTATGTGCCACCCATCACGCCCAGCTTCTCACAACGTTTTTATAAAGCCTATATGCCCCTGCCAACATTAAAAAAGGAGGATATCATCCTTAGTGAGGTAATCCAATCACAAAAGAAGTCACTAGATATGCACTCACTGATAAGCGGATATTAGCTCAGAAACTTAGAATACCCAAGATACGTTATGCAAAACAGAAGAAAACCAAGAAGGATGACCATTGTGTGGATACTTCATTCCTCCTTAGAATAAGGAACAATATACTCATGAAAGGATATAGGTACAGAGACAAAATTTAGAGCTAAGATGAAAGGATGGACTATCCAGAGACTACCCCATTCGGGAGTCCATCCCATCATCAGCCACAGCCACCAAACCTAGATACTAATGCTCATGCCAGCAAGATTCTGCTGAAGGGACCCTGATATTGCGGCCTCTTGTGAGGCTATGCCAGTGCCTGGTAAACACAGAAGTGGATGCTCACAGCCAGCTATTGGATGGAACACAGGGTCCCCAATGGAGGATCTAGAGAAAGTACCCAAGGACCTGAAGGGGGCAGCAACCCTGTAGGTGGAACAACAATATGAACTAATCAGTACCCCCTGAGCTTGTGTCTCTAGCTTCATATGTAGCAGAAGATGGCCTAATCGGCCATCACTGGGAATAGAGGCCTCTTGGTCTTGCAAACTTTATATGACCCAGCACAAGCAAGGCCTGAGCCAAGTAGTGGGAGTGGGTGGGTAGGGGAGCAGAGGTGGGGGGAGGAGTATAGGAAACTTTCGGGATAGCATTTGAAATGTAAATAAATAAAATAATAATAATAAAAAAATGATCAGGACTTTTAGATTACAAGAGACAGAGGCAGAAGAACAGACAGGATCGCCATTATAGGGGAGCAGAGAGATCAGACTTAAGATCCTGCCAACATGTAAGAATTAGGATAAGTGGCGACAGGGGCCACTCCCCTGTCTGGGTTTGGGGCAGCAAAGATAAAATATGGATGTGGAAAGTGTTAACTAAGGAATACCGGAGGGGAGTGTGTGCTAGGCATGGGGAGGTTCAGGAGTGACTCAGCCATTGAGCTAGTAAGGCGTATTAAAAATGTTGCTGCCTGTGTGTCTTTCATTCTTGAATCCAGAGCTCTTGGGTGGTGCAGAGCCCACACGATCCCCAAAGCTCAGTGCAATTTAACAATTCACTGCTACAAAAACCATCTTTAAATGCCATATTCTGTCTCTAAGGTTTTTGAAGCCCATCTATCTATTCATAGCATATCTGAACAGCCAAACCTTGCTTGTTTCTAGCTATTTATTATCTGTTCCAGCTAGGGTATATATTTCTGTGATAATCTAGACTAGTATATGACATGACCATGAGTTTGACTGTCTGGCTATTGTATTTCTTCAATATCCTAAACAAACTGTGATAGCATCTTTAAAAGGGATGCAACTGAAAATTGCATTCTTAAATTATAAAGGTCGAATACCTTATATGAGAGCTGAAAACATGTAGACATAGTATGTTGTAATAAAAGAATCATTAAATTTTGTATCAATATACAAGGATTTTTTTCATCAATGAAAACCTTAAACCTGTATCACTATACAATAATCCATATCAATGTAAAGAAAAATAACCTTGTTTATGAATAGCAATAGCTCTAAGTTGAAGAGTATATTCAATAATCTACACTTTTTTTTTTTTTTTTTTTTTTGGTTTTTCGAGACAGGGTTTCTCTGTATAGCTCTGGCTGTCCAGAACTCACTTTGTAGACCAGGCTGGCCTCG
>NC_034591.1:2237624-2239144 GCF_900095145.1 Mus pahari
CTATACAGAGAAACCCTGTCTCGAAAGAAAAAAAGAAAAAAAGAAGAAAAGAAAAAAGAAAAGTCACATGAGTATACTGAATAATCACACGGACAAGCCACACAGGGCAAGAACCGGAGGTTTATGAACAGATAGAGAGTCAGTTGTGAATAATCTGAGGTAAACTCAGTCCTAGCCGCTATACCTGGGAGGGTCACGAGAGCACATTTCAAGAACCATTTCCTTTGTTTGAGGAAACTGAGGCCACAAGATTCTTTCTTGTTTTCTTGGAGTTTCCTCACAAGCACTCACACGACTTTTCTCAGATGGTGTTTTGACAAGGTTAACCATTTTTGCATGTGCATTGGTTATTTATATTTCATTCTTTGAAAGCTGTTCATTAGCCCATTTACTTCTTTTTTTTTTTATTTTAAGGCAATTGTGAATGGGAATTATTCCATGATTTTTTTCTCATGTTCATTTCTCATGAATGTTCATTATTGGTGTAGAGGAAGGCTACTAATCTTTGTGTTAATCTTGCATTATTTCATGTGCATTATTTCACTCATATTTATTAGATATGAGAATTTTCTGGTGAAATTATTCACTGCCAAACAAGAATGCTTTGACTTCGTTTCCCACTTATATCCCTTTTCTTTTCTTTGCCTTCTTGTTTCAGAGCAAGACTTCAAGCACCACAGTGAATTAGAGAAAGTGGCCACCCTTGTTCAGTACCTAATTTTCTTAGATGTACTTTGAATTTTCGTATATACAATATAACGGCACTGGCATGTTCTGAGGCCTGGTTCTTCTATTCCTACTCTGTCATTTACTTCTTTATTATGAAGAGAGATTTGGGTTTTCATCGAATGCCTTTTCTGAATAAATAGAGATGATTGTATGATTTTTGTCTTTCTTACCCAACTTTGTATCTCCTTTAAAAATATTTTCACTAACATTTTGACTCTTTTTTTTTTTAATTAGGAAAGTTTTTTCTTTGTCATTTTTAAATGTGTGTGTATATGCATGTTGGTTGTTCCCCCTTTTACTTTTATTTCTTTTTTTTCTTTTTGTCTTCTGGGCTTTTAGTCTATTTGTTTTTGTTTTTGTTGTTTTGCTTTTGCCAAACATGGTTTCTCTGTGTAACCCTGGCTGTTCCGGAACTCACTCTGTAGACCTGGCTAGTCTGCTAGTCTGCAACTCAGAGATCTGCCTGCCTCTGCTTCCCAAGTGCTGGAATTATAGGCGTGCACCACCTCCGCCTGGCTTCACCTTTTGTTAATCTCCCTTCTTCCTCTCTTACCCACATCTTTACACATACCTTTCTCAGATTCATGTTGTTTTATACAATTTTGTGACCAGAGCCATCTGTTGACATGTACCTTTTGTGCAATCTGCTTTTTGTTTGTTTTTTTAATTCTCCATTGTGTTTTTCTTTTTTGACATTATTCTACCTTAGGCAGCCTCTCTTTTTCAGTGGCATTTGACCCCGTTAGCCATTCTTCGGTTTTGAACTCCATCTTTTTTTTTGGGGGGGGGGG
>NC_034591.1:2239181-2243150 GCF_900095145.1 Mus pahari
CCTGGAACTCACTTTGTAGACCAGGCTGGCCTCAAACTCAGAAATCCTCCTGCCTCTGCCTCCCAAGTGCTGGGATTAAAGGCATGCGCCACCACGCCCAGCTGAACATTTTGTAAATGTACCACATTTTCTGTATCCATTTCTCTGTTGAAGAACATCTGGGTTGTTTCCAGCTTGTGGCTATTATAAATAAGGTTTTTATGAACATGGTGGAACATGTATCCTTGTTATATGTTGGAACATCTTTTGGGTATATGCCCAGGAGTGGTATAGCTGGGTCCTCAGGTAGTAAGTACTATGTCCAATTTTCTGAGGAACCACCAGACTGAATTCCAGAGCAGTTGTACAGCTTGCAATCCCACCAGCAATGGAGGAGTGTTACTCTTTGTCCACGTCCTTGCCAGCATCTGCTGTCACCTGAGTTTTTGATCTTAGCCATTCTGACTGGAGTGAGATGAAATCTCAGGGTTGTTTTGATTTGCATTTCCCTGATGACTAAGGATTCCTCATCTGAGAATTCTTTGTTTAACTCTGTACCCCATTTTTAATAGGGTTATTTGATTCTCTGGAGTCTAACTTTTTGAATTTTTTGTATATATTGGATATTATCCCTCTATTGAATGAAGGATTAGTAAAGATCTTTTTCCAATCTCTTGATTGCTGGTTTGTTCTCTTGACAATGTCTCCTATAAAAGCTTTGCTATTTTATGAAGTCCCGTTTATCTATTATTAATCTTAGAGCATAAGCCATTGGTGTTATTTTCAGGAAACATTCCTGGGTGCCCATGTGTTTGAGGCTCTTCCATATTTTCTCTTCCATTAGCTTCATTATATCTAGTTTTATGTAGAGGTCCTTGATACACTTTGACTTGAGCTTTGTACAAGGAGATAAGAATGGATTGATGTGTATTCTTTTACATGCTGACCTCCAGTTGAACCAGCTGTGGGATCATGTTTATGTGGCTATCTTCTTTTGGGGTGGTTTTCAGATTACTTTCTTGCTTTTTCTAGGGTGTAGTTTCCCTCCTTGTGTTGGAATTTTCCATCTATTAGCCTTTGTAGGGCTGGATCTGTGGAAAGATATTGTGCAAATTTGTTTTTTTCATGGAATGGCTTGGTTTCTGCATCTATGGTAATTGAGAGTTTTGCTGGGTATAGTAGACTGGGCTGGCATTTATGTTCCCTTGGGATCTGTATGACATCTGCACAGGATCTTCTGGCATTTAAAGTCTCTGTTGAGAAACATGGTGTAATTCTGATAGGTCTGCCTTTATGTGTTACTTGACCTTTTTCCTTTGCTGCTTTTAATATTCTTTCTTTGTCTTGTGCATTTGATGTTTTACTATGTGATGGGAGGAATTTCTTTTCTGGTCCAATCTATTTGGACCAGAGTTCTGTAGACTTCTTGTATATTCATGGGCATCTCTTTCTTTGGATTAGGGAAGTTTTCTTCTATAATTTTGTTGAAGATATTCATTGGCCCTTTAAGTTGGCAATCTTCACTCTCCTCTATACCTATTATCTTCAGGTTTGGTCTTCTCATTGTGTCCTGGATTTTGTGGATGCTTTGGATTAGGAGATTTTTTTTTTGCATTTTGCATTTTCTTTGACTTCTCTGTCAATGTTTTCTATGGTATCTTCTGCATCTAAGATTCTCTCTTCTGTTTCTTGTATTCTGTTGGTGATCTATGACTTCTGATCTCTTTCCTAGGTTTTTTATCTCCAGGTTTGTCTCTCTTTGTGATTTCTTTATTGTTTCTATTTCCATTTTTAGATCCTGGATGGTTATATTCAATTCCTTTACCTGTTTGGTTGTGTTTTCCTGAAATTCTTTAAGGGATTTTTGTGTTTCCTCTTTAAGGGCTTATACTTGTTTACCTGTGTTCTCCTGTATTTTTTTAAGGGAGTTATTTATGTCCTTCTTAAAGTCCTCTATCATCTCCATGAGAAGACAATTTAGATCTGAATCTTGCTTTATAGGTGTGTTGGGGTATCCAGAACTTACTGTGGTGGGAGAACTGGGTTCTGATAATGCAAAGTCGCCTTGGTTTCTGTTGCTTAGGTTCTTGAGCTCATCTCTCTCCATTTGGTTATCTCTTGTGTTAGTTATTCTTGCTGTCTCTGACTTGAGCTTGTCTCTCCTGTGAACCTGTGAGCCTGTGGCCTTAGTTAAGACAGTACTCCTGGGATACCACTTCTCTCCAGCCATAATTTGAGTGTGGAGATCTGTGTCACAAGGTTAACTCCGGGCATTAATGGAGACTAGAAGGGTCTTGTCCCTGACTGCTTCATGGTTCCTGTGCCCTGTGGGATCCTGGTCAGTTCCTCTTTGGCCATTTATGGAGTTATGGGAGGAAAAATGGTGGCCTCACCTGTGAATTTAGGAGTGTCAGCACTCTTGGGAGACCAGCTATCTCTGGGTAGAATTTGGGTATGGAGAGCCAGCATTAGCTCTGGGAGGAGATGGCACAATATGAATTTTTATCTATGCCATCAAAAGAATGCTATGATAAGTCTTGGGGAGTTTGTAGCCAAGATTTATTGACTACATGTGGATATTAAGTCCCAGTCGGTCTAAGAGCTGTTCCCATAAAGAGGGATCAGCATATACATTAGCTGTTTTGGTCTTCTTGGTTTTCTTCTTGTCAGTAGCTGAGATCTTCAGGACATCTCTCCTGTTATATCTGATTTTTGTCAGTTTGAAAGGAACCCATAGTTTTCTTTTCTGTGGAAACACAGATTTAACCACTCCTTCAGCATAAGACATTTTCTCTTTCCTATTCCAAGTTTAAGACATCTTTACAATGAACTGGATAGTTCAGTTCAGCAGTGTCCATAACCCAATGTCTCTCAGTAGCTGTAGTGCCCTGTTGGCTAGCACTTAAAACATTCAAAGGTAATAAAGAACTGTGTAATCTATCTCTGAGGAGGGGTCTTTGTTACCACTTTCTGTTTAAGCATCTGTTTTAAAGTATGATTGAATCACCCCACAATTGCTTGTCCTATAGGATTGTGTGTATATATTTTTATATGTAAAAGTATAAATTCATATATTTATACATAATTTATATATATACCTTATATGTATATACACAAATAATTCATATTTATATATTCTACCACACCTGAGCATATACCCAAAAGATGCTCAACCATACCACAATGACTCACTGATAAGTCACTGATAAAACCTCGGAATATTGGGGAGCCATCTTTGCTCCAGTTCGCTTAGGCTCCAGTCTGCACTGGTGAGAGTGTGGACCGCAGAAGCTACACAGCTTTGGGACAGACAGAAGCAACCTAGCTTCTGGGACAGACCCTGTTTCTGNCTCCAGAAATTTGGGCACCTTCCTCACCAGAGGAAAGGTGGCCACCTGTGAGGGCTCTGTCCGCCAGAGCAGGTGAGAGAGACATGTTGTGTCCAGAGTCCCTTGGTGGCTAGTCCATGCAGGTGAGTGAATAAACTCCAGAGGCAACACATCTTCTGGGACAGGCCCTACTTTAGGCCTACATCTTCAGCCAGGAGGCAGATTTGAACACCAGGTCTCTGTGTACCTTCCCTGCTAGAGGAGAGCTTGCCTGCAGAGAGTAATCTGACCACTGAGACTCAGGAGAGAGCTGGACTCCCAGGACTGCTGACAGAGGCGAACAGAATCACAGGAGGAACAAGCTCCAACCAGAGACAACTATAACAACTAACTCCAGAGATCACCAGATGGTGAAAGGCAAATGCTGGAATCTTACTAGCAGAAACCAAGACCACTCACCATCATCAGAACCTAGCACTCCCACCTCAGTCAGTCCTGAATACCCCAAAATACCCGAAAAGCAAGAATCAGATTTAAAAGCATACCTCATGATGCTGGTAGAGGACTTTAAGAAGGGCACTATTAAAGAAATGCAGGGGAACGCTGCTAAAGAGGTACAAGTCCTTAAAGAAAAACAGGAGAATACTTCTAAAGAGGTAGA
>NC_034591.1:2246132-2261408 GCF_900095145.1 Mus pahari
TGTCT
The DNA here is from genome assembly GCF_900095145.1 of Mus pahari. Lineage (NCBI taxonomy): Eukaryota > Metazoa > Chordata > Mammalia > Rodentia > Muridae > Mus > Mus pahari. The sequence goes on from NC_034591.1 coordinate 2,246,138, forward strand.
CTAGCTCCATATGTAGCAGAAGATGGCCTAATCAGCCATCACTGGGAAGAGAGGCCCCTTGGTCTTGTAAACTTTATATGACCCAGCACAGGGGAATGCCAGTGTCAAGAAGTGGGAGTGGGTGGGCAGGGGAGCAGTACTGGGGTGGGGGGTATATGGAACTTTCGGGATAGCATTTGAAATGTAAATAAAGAAAATATCTAATTAAATAAATAGATAGATAGATAGATAGATAGATAGATAGATAGATAGATAGATAGATAGATAGATAGATAATTACCAAAAAGAAAAAAGAAAAAAGCTCGGAATACCCACGATACAATTCACAGACCATATGAAGAAGCTTAACAAGAAGGAAGGCCCAAGTGTGGATGCCTCAATCCCACTTAGAATAGGGAACAAAATAGTCAAGGGAGGCAGAGACCTGGAGGAGAGGGAGGGGAAACGGGGTAGAATCAGGAATGGGGGAGACAGGAGTTAAGACCCAAGGACCAGGAGAATGAATGGAAATATGCAGTAGTAGTGGGTAGGGGGCAGAGGGAAATTCTAGAAAGTCAACTGGGATGACCTTAGCCGAAATTCCCAATAGTGGGGAGATCGAACTTAAAGAGGTCACCTGCAATAGATAGACATGGCCCCAAGTTGAGGCATGAAGCCACCCACCAACCTTCAGAATTTTTGACCCAGAATTGTTCCTGTCTAAAGGAAATGCAGGGGAAAAAATGGAGCAGAGACTGAAGGAAAGGTCATCCAGTGACTGGGCCAACTTGGGATCCATCTTTTGTGAAGGCACCAAACCCTGACAGAATTATTGATGCCATGCTGTGCTTGCAGACAGGAGCCTAGCATAGCTGTCCTCTGAGGAGATCTGCTAGCAGCTTACTGAGACAATTGCAGACAATTACAGCCAACCATTGGACTGAGGTTGATGAATCCTATAGAAGAGTCAAGGGAAGGATTGAAGGAGCAGAAGGGGATTGTAATCCCATAGGAAGAATAATAATATCAACTAACCAGACCCCTCAGAGGTCCTAGAGACTGAGCCACCAACCAAAGAGTATACATGGGCTGATCTGTGCTCCCAGCAAATATGTAGCAGAGGACTGTCTTGTCTGGCCTCAGTGAGAGAGGATGTGCCTAATCCTGTAGAAATTTGATGCCTCAGGGAAGAATGATACTGGCCGGGGGAGCGAGGTGTAGATGAGTATGTGTGTGTGTGTGGGAGTACCCTCTCAGAAGCAAAGGAGGGGATATGGAGTGAAGAACTTGAGGGGGGGGAACTGGGAAGAGGAGCACCATCTGGAATGTAAATAAAATAATTTAATAACATATATATCTATGTATAAATATATAAATTTATATGTGTGTGTATTTATATATGTGTGTGTATGTGTATGTGCGTAAAAATTGCATCATTTTTCTAGAGATGTGCTGGAGCATTGTTAGCCTTCATTTGTACAGGTATCCCCATAATGGCCATAACTTCTAATAAATTCATAATTACAAAATCAACCTTTTCAGAAGATAAAGTTGGTGCCCATTGAAATCCTGAATATGTCTATAGCATGATACACATATAGTTTATCAAACTCTGTGAAATGAAACACAGCCATTTGTCAAATTTAATTTCTTTGGGTACCTTCAGGGTTCCTTCCTGCAGGTGATGAAGTTTGGTTATATAAAGAACAACTAGGGTATTTCTTTAGAACTTCCTTAGACTGTTGGTAAGTGATAGACAATTCTTTCTTTAAACATTTGCATTAACATGGTGGGTTTTTAAAAATGAAATTCTGAAGCCTCTAGCACAATTCCTATCAGTAGCTGATTAATTTCATCATTCCCTTGTGTTGGAGAGCATAGAAGACCCATACAGGATTTGTTATGCGTCATATACAATACATGATTTCTATTTCTCATCACTTGTTGTAATTGAATAAATGGTGAAATCAATTTGGCATCATCCTGAATAAGTTCAGTGGTTTCTATATGCAAAATAACTTTCACATATTTAATCAGTAACTATAGTAAGAGACTCTGGAAAAGCTAATAATACTAGTAGAATGGCATTCAACTCTCATTGTTGAATGATCTCATAGGGCTCTGAGATATCTTATTTATTTTTTCTTTCTTTTATCCTGCCTTTCCTAATTTATTATTGCATTAGTAATTATATTCTAAATGTAGCTATTTTGAAAATATATTTTGAAAGGTAGAATGAATACTCTAGGGAGAAAAACATTTCAAGAAATCTTAAAATATGTATTTCAGTGGAAATTAACAACAATGCTGGAGGTCAAACCCAGCACTGGGTATCTTCAACAATCACTCCTTTCAATTCTTTTTAATAAAGTTGGAGTTAATTAGTTAATCTGGGAGTGTGGAGACAGCTCAGCAGTTAAATGTTAGGCTCAGAACCAAAAAGAGTTGCTACTCCATCATGTAGATCGAAGTTCAGATTCCAGCAAGACTGGTATCTTGCAATGTCTGCAAACTGCAGCTCAGGGGGATCCAACCTAAGGTCTCATTGTTGCATATGTACACAGTGCACATAACACTCTAAATTGTCTTTGCAAATCTAGGCTTACTCCTTTTGTTTAGTAAAAAAAACTAACAGCTTTTAAAAGATGTAAATAGACTATAACTTCAATAACATTTTAATAATTACACAATAAATCATGAATTTCTTTAGTGGTAGCCTAGGAATCACTCACAAACACATTCCTACTCAGACCCAAACCCTGCGATAGTTTGAATTTACTTGGCCTAGGGAATGGCACTATTAGGCGGTATGGCCTTGTTAGAGTGGGTGCGGCCTTGGAGGAAGTGTCACTGTGGAGTTGGCCTTTAGGCTCCAGTGTTAAGTTCTACCCAGTGCAGAAGAGAGTCTTGGCTGCTTGCAGAAGAGAGTCCATCTGGCTGCCTTCAGGTCAAGATGTGGAAGTCTCAGCTCCTCCAGTACCATGCCTACATACATTCTCTCACCATGGTGATAATGGACTGAACCTCTGAACTGTAAGCCAGCCCCAATGAAATGTTTTCCTTAGTTGCCTTGGTCGTGTTGTCCCTTCACAGCAATGAAACCCTAGGACAGAATTTGGTCCCAAGGACTGGGGCGTCGTTGTGATAGGATGGTGCATGGTGTTGTTTGGAGGAACGTGGATTTTGGGACTCTGGATTTGGAAAGCAATGGAATGCTCTAAGTGTGGCTTAATGGGCTATCCCGGTAGGAATTATGAATATCCCAGTAGGAATTATGAAAGACATTGATGCTGAGTATGATTTCAATTGTGGGGGCTTGGCTTAAGAGGTTTCAGGGGAAAGGTATTTTAGTATGTTGCATGGAGATCATAATTAGGATGTTTTGGTGAAGAATATGGCTGCCTTTTGCTCTTTTCTGGGAGTCTGCCTGAGGCTCAGGTAAAGAAATTCAGATTAAGCCAGGCAGAGGTGACATATGCCTTTAATCCCAGCATTTGGGAGGCAGAAGCAGGTGGATTTCTGAGTTCAAGGCCAGCCTGGTCTACAGAGTGAGTTCCAGGACAGCCAGAGCTACACAGAGAAATCCTGCCCTGAAAAACAAAACAAAACAAACAAACAAAATAAAACAAAAAAAAGAAAGAACACCAAAAAAAGAAATTCAGATTAATTCAGATTAATTGCATTGACAAAGGAAATCCCAAATCAACTAAATTTAGACTCTATCCTGTAGTTAACTCTTATTATTATGAGGAACATTGTGGTCAAGCATAGAAAGCTAAGAAAGGAAAAATACAAGATACATGGTCCAAGTATTAAAGGGGCACTAGGAAATGCAATGGAGCTAAGTCTTGTGTTCAGGAATATTAAATGGAATTAAGGGAGTGGTGACCTCAGGGCAAGATTCCACCCAGTTAAGCTTATTGTTTATGCATTTACAGTTGAACAAGGGATAGTTATGTTAGGCATTATGATGGCCTGGTTATTGTTTTCATTTCAACATAAGGAGATTTGATTATGTGTCAAAATGACAAAGGAATTATGATGGCTATTCTGGGTTGTCAACTTGACTATATCTGGAATGAACTACAATCTAGAACTTATTAAAGATCTTGTGAAAAGGTAAAGAAAGTCTCAGGTTCAGGTGTGGTGGTACGCACCTTTAATTCCAGCATTTAGGAGACAGAGGCATACAGATATCTGAGTTCAAGATCAATTTACAGAGCAGGTTCGAGGACAGCCAAATCCAGGCAGTGAAAGATGTAATAGAACAAGGTGAACATGTTCAATAAAGAACAGAACTTGCAGCTTTGGCGATGTGGCTCTGGCTTTAGAGTCAATAAAAGGGGTTACTGGAACAGCTGATGCTGGTTAGCTACAGGTAAAAAGTTAGTGGTGATTAAGCAGACTGGGATCACTGTGGGGCAATCTTCTGGGAAGTGTTTTCTGAGAGCACAAAGATGCTGTGTTACAGAGGTGGCCAAGGTCTGGTAATGTGTAAGAGTCACCTGGGCAGTACTGGTTTTGAAGGCCATAAAGGGGGCAGGGAGAGCAGCTGAGACTTGTCTCTCTGAGAGGAAAGGCCATTGGTGAAGGTATAGCCTCAGTTTCAGTTGATGGCCCAGGACTGAAAAGGTCATACAAAGAAGTTGAGACTTGGCACCATGAAGAAAGCCTATGAGAGGCCATTGGTGAAGCCTGGTTGCAGCAGAAGACCGCAGGGTATTGGAGATGCCACTACCATGGAATGACCACCAGGAACAGGTAGACTTAATCAGAGACTAGAATGCTACATAGGGCAGAGCTGAAGAAGTGACCAAAGTCATTTGGATGAGCCCAGATGTGCAGATCCCAGATATTGGAACAAGAAGCTATAAAGTTGAGTTGCCTTGGAGACTCCAAGATGTTAGAGATGCAAGAGCTGTGGAATACCTGCAGAGGAAAGCTGCCAACAGGGAGTAGAACCAGTCCAGGAGAAAGAATTGTGTTGCAGTCATCAAAGATGAAAGAGGTTGGAGATCAAACAGAGAGTTTGGAGTTTGCCCAGCTGGTTTTTGGTCTTGCTTTGGTCCAGTATTTCCTCACATGACATTTGGAAAGATAATGTATATATGGTGTGATGTTGGAAGTATGTGATATGCTTTTTGATTTTATAGGGGATTAGTTAAGAAATTGCATGAATCTCAGAAGAGACTTTGCTCTCTTAAACACTGCTAAGGTTATTACTATTGATAAACTACTGGACTTTGGAAGTTGGAAGTTTGCATTATACTATGGCTAGGTACGGCCCCCATAGTTTTGACTCATGTATTTGAACAAGCCTATGGGGGCCAGAGAGTGGAATGAGATGGTTTGCGTATGTTTGGCCCAGGGAATGGCACTATTAGGAGGTGTGGCCTTGTCAGAGTAGGTGTGGCCTTTTTGGAAGGAGTGTGTCACCATGGTGGTGGGCTTTGAATCTCCAATACTCAAGATCCACCCAAAGATCCACCCAGTGCAGACTACCTTCTCACCCCTCTCCTGGCTGCCCACAGAAGAGTCTCCATCAGGCTGCCTTCCAATTAAGATGTAGAACTCTCTGCTCTTCTAGCACCGTATCTGTTTGCATACGGCTTTCCTTCCCACCATTGGCAATAATGAACTAGTCCTCTGAATTTTTAAGCCAGCTCCAAGTAAATGCTGTCTTTTTTAAGAGTTGTCTTGGTCATGGTCTCTTCACTGCAATGAAACCCTAAGATACACACCTAAGACAACCTAACTAAGACCAGCACTAGGACAAAATCAGGTCAAAGTGCGGACTCTTGAATTCACCTCATGAAGCTGTCCTCACTGCTACTTGTGTTGATGGGTAGAAAACATTTGAAAAGGGCACTGATGGGACAAAGTGTCTAACAAGGCCAGCTTCAATCATGTAGGCTGACCAGTATAAGCTCGTTGTGGTTTCCCTCAGCTTCACTTCTTTGTTATGAAGTAGGTCATGCCAGCCACCCGCAGCTCTACCTGTTCTTTGTAGCACTGCATGTGCAGCAGCCTGCACAGGGCTCAATAAATTCCCCAGTAATGAAGAAAAAAGAGGTACAAGGAAAACTAGTCTATGCACTAGAACGAGAGATGGACGTTAGGAACAGAAACTAGATTAAAATTCAAATAATATTTTATCAAACTATACACATTATTAAGTCAGAAGAAATTTAAGTACAATCAACATACAGTTATAAAAAGGATTTTTAAAAAGGGGTCAATGACCACAACTTTTACTAAACAATAAATTATTAAATAATTTTTAACAAATTAAAAAAAGTATTAAAGAAAGGGGCTGGAGAAGGCTCAGCGGTTAAGGACCCTGGCTGCTCTTGCAGAGGACCTGGGTCTAATTTCCTGCACTTGCATGGTGGCCTCCCACTGTAGAGAACTTCAGTTCTAGGATACCTGACCCCCTCTTCTGGCTGCCACGGGCACTTCATTCACATGGTCACATGGTACACAGACTTACTTGAGGACAAAACAACAAACCACATACAATAATAAAATACACATACTGTTAAAAAACAGTATTTTTAAACCTGGTTCTATTATGAAATCCAGAGCAACCTACCACCTGCTATGTCACCCAAAAGGGGCTTTTTACTCAAAATCCCTTGCTTCTCCTTCCCAAGTGGGAAGAGGCCCACAAAAAGAAAAAAGAAAATTTGCAAAAAAGAAAAAAATTAGAGAAAATTACGGTGAACTCATTTGTGAAAAAATGTACAATTTTTCCATAAAACCTTAAGCCGTTGACTGTAACTTTCTCAATTAAGGTCTGCTGCCTCACGCTCCTGGACACTGCCTGAATGTATTTTTTAGAAGTAAGCATGTACATTTCACATTTCACCTAAAGGAAAAAAAGTCTCTGTTTAAGTATTTTTTTTAAATACTTTAAGCAGGAATTAATAAAACCCTTATTCTTGGAAGGGAGGCGTCCCCACAGATTATATAATTTATTCTTCAAATGGCCAACATAAACTGCTTAAATTTGAAAAATAATGTAATAAAGGCAGGGGGGGGGGTAGTTGTAAGAAACTTGAAAAGCAAAGTAGGTTAGCCAGTGAGGACTCTAACCCAATTATCCATTAGTCAGACTGTGAGGTCAAGCTCCCACCAAAGGGATAGGACCCAGTCACCACCCACATCAGGAATGAAATATAAGAGCCCTGCTACTCTGTGTGCTTGCTAGCCTGGGCCTTCTGTACACTTTAGGCAAAAAAAAGTGAACCATCTTGCTGAGCTAAGCCAGAAGAAGGAAAGAAAGATAAACATTTATTTTCCAGAATGATGACACATATGTCGAGAAATACTATCTTTAAAATGAAGAAAAGCTTTCAAATTAATGTAATTTCAATACTATTTTTAACTGATATAAAATTATACATGTGCCTATATCATACATAGCATGTTTTGAAACAGAGTCAAATCTATTTTAAAATTTATATTTTTCTCAAAAATTGTGGTCAGAACACTTAAAACCTACTTTCTTACAAATTTTCAAAATATGATACATTATTCTACAAACAAGGTACATAACAGATCTGTAAAGCTTAACTGAAACTTAGTATCTTTTCACCAATATCTCTTAATCTTCTAGCTCCTATTTATACTACACATAATTATCATTTTTCAGCATTTTTATTAGTTCAGATTTGTCTTTTTAGGATTCCACATGAGGAGATGATTGATATTTGTCTTGCTGTGCCTGCCTGGCTTCTTTGAACATCATGCACTGCAGGCTCATCCATGTTTTAAACATGATTTTCTGATCCTTAGAACCAGACAGTATTCTGTCAATACACTGTACTAGGTTTAAATGCTGCCTCTTCTGGAGACAGTAGCAGCACACTTTGATGTGGCTCAGTCTAAGATGCTCAACTGGAACTCTGCAAATTAAGTAACTGTTTGCTCTGATGCGCATCATTTTCTTTGTCATCCTGTTCATCCAGTGCTTTCCTTATACAGCTCTTCAACTCTCCAATCCCTTCACCAGTAACTGCTGAGATGGGAATGATATGCTGGAATTCTATAGCCTTCTCTGGAATCATCTTTGTTTCAAATAAATGCAGAAAATCTGAAACAAGAACAGGTGATTTTCATTACCTTTAAAAAAATTAATTCAAAACTATGAAACTGACAACTTAGCATCTGGAACTCTTTCCCTGTCTGCACTGCCTCACACACCCTTGGGATCTGTGTTTTATTACTGACGATGATGGCTCTTAGCACATGGTAAGTACTTAGTAAATAACTGTTGGACAAATTTATTTAAAAAAAAAAAAGAATAAATACTAGTAAATCATGACAATGTTTAAAGGAAAAATAAAAATTACTTGAGGAGGCCAAATAAAATGAGGCAAAGTTTCTATAAAAACAATGACATTACTTGGAACATTTTAGCTTACCTTAATACACATGCAAGTTTTAGTTTCTTCCAGGCACAGGGTTATCACTATTTAAATGGAGGCCAGCATCCACAATAAAAATTGCAGCATGAGCCAAGTAGCTCATGGGCAGATCATTTTACCACTGTCTAGTCAATCACTTAGGGGATAACAAATGCTGCCTAACCTTATCTTCTCCCTCACACTGTGGCAATTGGGGAGGAGAACAGCAAACTGAATGGATAGGCCAACTGCCAAATAATAAAATGGGTAGATTAAAATCATCCTGACTTCTCAGTTATAAACCTCCAAGAAAACCCAGAGAGGTAAAGTCAAGAATTGTGGTGGTCCAGAATACATAAATGCTTTTGAGTTAACCCTCACTCCTAGTACACCAGCTGCAAGATCAATAAGCAAAGGGAACTACTGACCTAATAAGGCAAATGATATTAATGAATGAAGACTTTTTGGGGATATTTATGACCCAAAACTAACTTACTAACTCAGAGACAGTCCTAACATGTACATTATGTAGGGGAATGATTTTCAAGAAAAGAAAAATGCTGTCTGCTAATCTTAGTATATTAAAGTCTGTTTTCCACAATTATCTTTCCAGTAACAGAATGAAATCAGCATTCTTCAAAAGCAGATGGCCACTTGCCATGAGGTCCTCTTCTAGAGGCCAAACCCCACATCATCACTACAGGATAAGTGTTCCACAGCACTGTGAAGAGTCCCTGTGGTGGTTTGAATAAGAATGGCCCCTGTAGGCTCCTGTATTTGAATCCTTAGTCATCAGGAAGTGGCACTACTTGATAGGATTAGAAGGATTAGGTGTTGTTGGAGGAAGTGTGTCACTGGAGCTGGGCTTCAATACTTTGTGAAAAGCCCATATTGTGCCCAGTGTCTGTCTGTCTCTCTGCCTACAAATCAGGATGCAGCTCTCAGCTACTGCTCCAGAGCCATACATGAGACTATGTCCCCATCATGATGATAATGTAAGACTCTGAAACTGTAAGCAAGCCCCAGTCAAATGCTTGCCTTTACAAGAGTTGCCTTTGTCAGGGTGTCTCTTCACAGCAACAGAATAGTGACTAAGTCAGTCCCTCTAGGTTTCTTTATACAGTGGAAATATTTCCATTTAAGAAATTTCAGACATATCCTTTTAGTCACCGACATTAGTCACACACATTACTTTCTGTGTCACATAAACACAGAACTAAATGTTCTTTTCCTGATTCTATTATTCTTCAGAGTTACCAAGTTAACAGTAGTAAAACAACAATAACAACATCAATAAAAATAAATCCCTCTTTAAAACTACTAGCTGGGGGCTGGAGAGCTGACTCAGCAGTTAAGAACACTGGCTGCTCTTCCAGAGAACAGGTTCTGTTCCAGCATGGCAGCTAATAGCTTAGCTGTCTGTAACTCCAGACCCTGAAAATCTGATGCCTTCCACTGGACATGCACAAGGTACACAGACATACACACAAAAACCCATACATATCTAAAGTCTCAAAAAAATTGAAACAAGAAAAAAAAAAAGTAAAACCTTACTAGGTTTCTTAAAATACAGTGTGTACCAGTGAAACAAAGATCTAGGGCTGGTGAAGGTGCTGTGACAGAACCTGTTACGCTGTACGGGTAGCTGCTGACTTTTCTCCTTTTATACACATCTTGGATGGTTTGGTTTGGTTTTCTTTTTAAAGATTTATTTTATCTTTAGCTGGTCATGATGGTACAGTTTTAACACCAGCACCCGGGAGCAGAAATAGGTGGATCTCTATGATCTCAAAACCATCCTGGTCTACATAATGATTTTCAGATAGCCAGAGCTACATTATGAGACTGTCAAAAACTAAAAAATAAAAACAAAAAGTCAAGAAACAAAACCTTTTATTTTGTCTTTAGTTAAATGTATGAATGGGTGTCTGGGTGCAGAGCTGCATGTGAACATAAGAGGCATTGGATTCCCTGAGAAGTGGTTATGAGGCACCCAACGTGAATGCTGGAGAGTAGCCCTGGTTCTCTACTAGGTCAGCATGTGCTCTCAATGCTTGAGCATCTCTCTGGGCTCCCTCTCACATCCTTTACAGGTCCATATACATTTTAGGCTTTTTTTTGAAACTTGACCTTTTTGGACATAAGTAGTCTTGGTTTTCTTTCTCTAACTTAACATATTTGTTTTGAGACCTGATAATGACTGGTCAATGCTATTCTAGTGCATCAAACATTATGTTTTCTTTCTTTAAATATAGAGTTTCTAGAGTAGAAAACACTAGTTTTCTTTCCCATTGATTTTTACTACCATTGGTCATAGTAGTATATGCCTATAATTCTAGCACCTGGGAGGCAGAGGCAGAAATTCAAGGTGATCCTTAGATAAACAACAAACTTGAAGCCATCCTAGGCTACAGGAAACCCTGTCTCAAGAACTTAACTCCTTACCAAAACCAAGAATCCCTGACCCTCTCTGCACATAGCTGGTATTGCGGAACAGACTGAAGTGAACAGACGCGTTACCTTCAGGGCTCTGGAGCTGTTTCATCAGTTCGTGAAGTTTAACTCGGGCATCTGGCAAGTCCATCTTATTAACTGCTAAGAGCGCAGGTTTTGTCTGTAGTTCTTCTTTGTACAACTCCAACTCCTTTAAATAACAAGAAAGAAGAAATAACAGTATGAAGGTAACGGTGATCTTTCTTTAATAATCTGGTAACTGTACATCCCATTCACATCACTACAAAGCAATAAATCACAATAACTATAAAACTAACAATGCTTTTTGCTAAGCCAATGAATGGGATGTTAGCTCACACAACTTCCCAGAAACAGCTGATTTTGTGCCTACAGTCAAATGCAAGTACCCAGAGTCCACAGGGATAAGACTCATACGCTAGTTATAACAACTTAGTATCTGCTGCATTCTTGGAAAAGGCATATGGACTTACAAGTGGGGATAGCTACAGAATTAAAACAGAAAAGGCTGCAGTCTTTTCCTCTTTCTTCCTTTAGTGTTTAACATGACATTCAATCACAGATGCCTAGTAAGTATCCATCTAAAGCACAAGCAAAAGATGGCTATGAGGCACAGACTGAGCAGTCAAGGGCACATTAACTGTAAGCGATGAGAAGCAACGGCAGTACGGTAAGCTCATTCAGTCACTCTCAGCAATGTTGCTTACATGGTAAGGAAAGTACTGGGAGTACAGCTCAGGGGCAGAATGCTGCTGTAGCACTCATGGTTTGGCCATCAGTACCCTCCAACAGAGCAAAGAGTGTGAGCAAAGTTCCCGAGTGGACAATGTTTCAGGAAAGAGGCCAGGGCAGAGGCAGACAAGAGTGAGGGGATGTGCAGCAGAGGAGGGCGTTGCCAGCGTCAACAGTTGGAGGGAAGGGTGAATACTGAAGACCGGGAATAGCAACCTTAACTTTTCAACTGACAGAAAATCTTTACAAATAAGGTTACTCTCATTACTATGTGGCATGCCTACTTGGTGGACTACATCCAGAACACAATGAACCAGAAAACTTACTTTTGTAAGAAGTATTATAGTTTCAAAGGCAGTCCTATATGGAGTTACGGAAGAAAGCTGAAATCCAGAAATATCAACCTAAATAGAAAACATAGAACATAAATCGGTTATTCAGTTTTGTGCTTAGAAATGTTTTCTCTCAATAATTTCAACAAGGAATAATTTCTCAATCTATATTTAATTGGGAATTCAGTCATTCAATAAGATAACAAGCTGCATTGTCATGATAACTACAAGCATTACTATAAAGTCAGTCATTGATGAAAAGCTAGTATAGATAACTGATATCAATATTGATGATCTCATGCTCGACTCAAGTACACCAGCTGGACTGAAAGGGATACTATATAAGACTATGCCAAAATCTCAGGGAATTAAAGTTTTGGTTAAGTCTGGCCAAGTGTGCATACAAGACAATAGCAACAGTACTTGCATCCCTATATTATAAACAAGCATCATCTACTGTATTTGCCCCCATTGCAACAGAGGTACAGGAGTAATATTTACTAGTACCATCATGTAATGTTTAATACCGGGACTACATTCTGAAAACACACCCAATGATTGTATCACTGTGTGAACTCACAGAGTATGATCACATGTCTAAGATGGCTGTGGTGTCACCAGGTTGTAAGACCTTTGGTACCACCATAAGATATGGAACAGCATTCATCAATAATGAAAACATGATTTTGTGACACATTATCTTTAATCTTACAAAGTATTTTTAGGAAAAACAAATTACATTTGAACATCACTGATAGGCATATGACTTACAACAAAAAGCAGTTGTCTGGTTCTCTCTAAATGCTTGAGAAACTTGTGGCCCATGCCTTTGTTCATATGTGCTCCTTCTATCAAACCTGGGAGATCAGCTACTGAAATCTAATAAAAAAGAAAAAAAAATGAAACCAAGGTCAATTTTTTTCCCAAATTTTCAAATTTCATATAGTTTCTAATCAATCACTCTATGACATCTTTGCTAAAATCTTTTGTTATCAGATATCTGCATCCTATTTTAACTCATTAGTATACCAAATTATAGTTATTGGGTAGTTTAGTACTTAGTTAACAGTTACTAATGAAAGTATAAATAATTAACTAGCATGTATATGTGTGAATGTGTGCACATGAATTAGAACTTGCATGTGGACAGAGGACAACTCTCAGTGGTCAGTTTTCTCTTGCTACCTGTGGGATCCAGGGATTAAACTCAGGCCATTAGGTCGGCATGGAAGCTCGTCTACCTACTGAGCCCTGTTATTCGTTAATTCTAACCCTGTATTATGCTCATGAATTCTTTTATAAAACTGTAACTTTTATAAGCAGAATTAACATTCACACATAGCAAATACACTCATATTTTCTATGTTTTACATTCCAACTGTAAATGGCACCATTGCTCTTTTTCTGTTCATGATATGCCAGCAGGATGATTGTCTATTCTTACACAGTGAGACAATGTGATGTCCATAGGCCTCCTGTGGGTGATAATTATTAACAATCACTTTATACTTTTCAAGCCTTGCTGTGCACCAGACACCTGCTGTATCATCAGGATCACCAAGGAGATATCTCTTACAAACAAACAGCCAGGCAACCCATGAGACATTAGTTTGAAGTCTCTGGAGACCAGGCATCATTTGCCACTGCAGTCCTTAGCCCAGAGGGATGACTTGAGATCCAGTAAGGAAGGAGAAGCACTGGCACCCATGTTGAAAGGGAATCCTGAGTCTGAAAGGAGGCTCTCACTATATGACAGAGGTGTGTGCACAGCAAGGGTCTCACATCCTAAAATCTCCTTCAGAAATCTCTACTGATCTCCCTTAAACATTAGGTATAATAACGTTCTCTTCTTCTAAATATTGGTCTTTATGTTCAACATACACTATACATATATATATATATATATGTATATATATACATACATACACACACACACACACTGTAAGTTTATTTAGCATTTAATACTCTATAATAGTTGACGTTTTATCCATTACCATTTAAGATCCATACGTTACATGAATGATGCATCAGTAGTAATGGTATCACAAGGAACAGTTCCTCTATCCTAAGAATCACCTGGGCTTCCTCAACGGATGCCTCATTTCTCTTTATCTTGACAAAATTGACCTTTTTTTTTGGCCACAGTTTGCCTTTACTAGAGTACAAACAGTTGACACTGGAAGAAGAAGCCTTTTGGCTTCTTCCACGAGCAATATGTATTCAAGATCTTATCTTTTTATGGCTTCATACTTCATTAACTTTTAAAACTGACTATTCTGTTCTCTAGATATAACACAGTTAATCCATTCACATACTAAGAATCTTGATTATTTCCAAGTTCTAGTAATTTTCAATAAAGCTGCTAGAAACACTGACGTGCAGGCTCCTCTGTGTATGTAAAGCAACTATAGGTTTTTCTTAAGAAGAATATAAGGCAAACAACAATGAACCGCCTGCCTTCCTCCTTTTCAGAATCAGAAACTTGGAATTAAACAGTTTTCACAGAAGTACTATAGTTTCTATAGAAAGTCACTTTAAGAACTGGAAATTAACAATTCACTGAGGTAGTAAAAAAAGGACATATACTGAGAAGATACAGCCTAGGGAAGACATAACAAAGATATAATTCTGTAGAGACGAAGTGAGCATAACACTTTGAAGGAGAAGAAATTAAATTCTTGTTTTACTATAACAATGTTGAACAATGTTTGTTCATAGTTTTACTTATCAAACAACAACAGCAACCTCTCTGCTTTTTCCTTCAAGGCCATAGACACATGTAAAAATTAAAGTCCTAAGACCAGGCGAGAGATAGCTCAGTGGTTAAGAGCATATGTTTTCTAGTACAGAATTGAAGTTCAATACCTAGCACACCATCAGATAGCTTAAAACTGCATGTAACTCCAGCTCCAGTGAATCTGATACCCAACTGACTTCATACAAAGACATATATGCATACATATTCATAAATAAGAAATATTTTTAAAACTTCTATCAAAAAAAAAAGGAAAACCCAAAATAAAACCATCTGTATTTTAATTTAAAACTACCAACCTGTTTGAAATCATTGTACATAATCTTTCCAAGTTCAGGCCTTAGTGTTGTAACTGAAAGGAGAAATGGCAGTAAATAAAGGAAGGAATAAAAGACTACCTTTTGTAGAAAAAACTGTCAATATTCTATATAGGTTAAATAGCTGAATATTTAATCCCATTTTACTTTGTTGAAATGGGTACTACAGTTATCTGTCGTTCACGTTGTACTGGCTACTACAGTCATCTCTGTCGTTCACGTTGTACTGGGTACTACAGTCACCTCTGTCGTTCACGTTGTACTGGGTACTACAGT